>NW_017719102.1:1041640-1042366 GCF_001865875.1 Lupinus angustifolius
CTATGAAGAACACTAAGCTAATGAAGATACAACACGATCTCATTAGTGGTAAGACACCTTGAGATTCCCAATGTTACAACAGTTTTCACAACAAAAACATAGGGTAATCTAAAGCAATTATGATACTCAAAATAGACAATTAAGATCTTACTCTAAAACTCTAACACAAGTCTCATAAAACATGCAATGTATTAGTTGAAAATAGTTTTTACATAATGCAAAGTCTTCACAAAAACATCAATGAATGCATGAACATGTGAGGTGAAATAGTGAGAAATTAAACATGAAATGCCTCTCAATCCTAAAGCATAGAATTCTCTCTTTTCTAATCTCACAAATGCAATGTCATATAGATGCAACAATTAACACGAAATATGCTCTAACTCTCTAAAAAATGCAACATGCAAGTTATGACTTCAGTTCTGAAAATGCAGTTTATAAAGAATCACTTCAGCAACCCAGTTAATCGATTAAGACATTGGTTAATCGATTTACGCGATTTTAAAAACATAACTGATTCTGTTTTTCAAGTTTTCAGTTTCAACAACTTTTCAAAAACTTATGTTAATCGATTAAATCATGCCTTAATCGAATAACAACATTTTTCTAAGTGTATTTTAAAATTACAAAACTCAAATACGTTATGCACTTAATTTATACATGTTCAACACTAAGTTTATGCCTAGGATGCCCAGATTACATGTATTTATATGATACATGAACATA
>NW_017719102.1:1042466-1042752 GCF_001865875.1 Lupinus angustifolius
AAATTCAGAACAAAACAATGCATTCTGAGCTTCAGTAGTAGATCGAATAAAGGCATTCTGAGCTTCAGCTGTTGAGTGAATCAGATTTCTCACCGACTGATATTGGTTGTCTGAATAGGCAGTTTGACGCTCTTCATACTGTTCCATACCTGCAAAGTATGAGTCCTTCAACCCTTGAAAACGAAGATCCATGCAGTTGTTGAGCCTTTGCTCCATAACTTCCATCTGAGCCATATCGAAAATAGAATCCTATGATGCTGTCCTAGAGGGCTCCCCCTGATTTGTA
>NW_017719102.1:1042852-1043464 GCF_001865875.1 Lupinus angustifolius
ATGCGTGAAATGAATATACTATAGGGAAGCAACTTCGACAGAGACACACTGTTCATAATCTTCAATATTTCCTCAGGCCAATTAATCATTACATTATGCTTAACAACGTACTTGAAACGCAAATCATTCACAGTGGGCTGGGCATGATTTGTGTTCCTCTGTACCAGATTATAAGCAATGACATAATGTAACAGCCTGTTCTCAACAGATAATGACCCAGCCTTGGTCAATTGACCCGGAATATACAAATGAGGACCTCTAAGAAATGACTTATAAACCTCAGTAGGATCAAAGTTATCCTTAACCCATGAGCAATCTCCTATTCCATAACCCGAAGATGATAATCCACCGACATTCATAAACAATTCATCACTAATCTCAAACAATTTACCAGAAATCATAGACCAGTATTCACCATCCTTATATCTGAAATTTGCATAAAATTCCCTAACTAGAGTAGGGTAAACTTGTCCCTTTAATTCCAGAAATTTAACGGCTCCTTGAGACTCCATGTCACGCGGAAAACTGAAATTATGTTCCGCCATCCAGGTTAAGTCGACATACCTTACATAAGTGGGTTTGCGTCCTTGGAACTTCGCCAAACGGGTCTCT
>NW_017719102.1:1043564-1044132 GCF_001865875.1 Lupinus angustifolius
TCCATTTTAATGTAGAACCCGAATCGATGTTGGACTGAGCAGAGAAGGATTGGGCAAACATAACCTAGGGTTTAATTTGGGGAAAAATTGGAATATGATGGAATGAGGATGATAATGTGAGATTTCAAGATAGCTTTGAGAGGGTTAGGGAGAGGTTTATCTACCTTATAGCACTTGGATCAGTTGAGGTGCAATTTCAGAGACTTAAAAGTGAAAAGAGGTGGAGAAAATGCCGAAAAAAGCGTGAAACCGAGGTGCTGTCTTCACTTAAACTACTGGTTTTAATTGATTAACGGGCATGGTCAATCGATTAAAATCATGTAAAAATTGATTTTTCAGAACAGAATGGTTTCAACTCTTTAGGGCTATTGCATGCATTTTAACGGATTAATCGATACATTTTTAATCGCAAAATGAAGTTATCATGAGGTATAATTTTGCACTACAACATATATCATTTAGAACCAGAGACAAATAAACATATAGAGGCAACACATAAAGCAAACATCTAGGCAGTTTTAATCAAGATATTGTTCATCAAGAATTCCAAGTTCTCTTCTTAGAACAT
>NW_017719102.1:1044232-1044644 GCF_001865875.1 Lupinus angustifolius
ATTTAATGGGGATCTTTTCCAGTTTAAGACCAAAGTCCTTGAGTTGCTGCTTCATCCAAAGGATTTGAGCGCAACACACACCAGCGACGATGTATTCCGCTTCGGCGGTGGAGAAAGCAACACAGTCTTGCTTTTTACTGTGCCATGCAACTAATGAACGGCCCAACAAGTGACAAGTACCACTAGTGCTTTTCCGATCCAATTTACATCCGGCGAAATTGGAATATCCTACCAAGGATAGTGAGACATCCCGAGTATACCATAATCCCATGTTAGTTGTTCCTTTTAAATATCTCATGATTCTTTTAACAGTTGCATAATGTGATTCCTTAGGTGATGATTGAAATCTCGCACACATGCATACACTAAACATGATATTAAGTGGACTTGCAGTTAAGTAAAGTAATGACCC
>NW_017719102.1:1044744-1045538 GCF_001865875.1 Lupinus angustifolius
GGCACTGCGAGACCCTAAAGAACTCATCATAGGATAGGGTCAATGTGATGATGGTTCATCGTCCACTAAATGCTGTGGAATGAAAGGGCCGTTGAGTGCTCAACAAATTGTGCTTGAGTCCTTTGACATATAATACTCCTTCTATAGTCGTTAAAGGTGGCTTACCGATTCTACCAACTTCAAGTATTTTTCCTTTGTTGTTATCACCATATGTGACATATCATGTGTCCCTTGGAGTAAGGACAGAGAACTTATCTTTGTCGTCCGTCATGTGCTTTGAGCAGCCATTGTCCAAGTTGTTAGGTATCAGTGGCTAAAATACACCTAGAAGGGGGGTTGAATAGGTGTAGCGGTCAGAGTATCCGCTTTTCGAAAAACGATAAATTATACTGAAATAACCCCAGATTAATCGATTAACAGAATACAAATAATCTATTAACGCAATTACTTTAATCGATTAAAACAGCTCATAAATTACAAACAAATTCGGTTTCTTGGATGACAATTAACCGAGATTGAAACGAATATACAGAGCTTACAAAATATAAGAGTTACACCAATATAGTATAGAAATAGAATATAGCAATTAAAACAACTATATAAAGTATCCGATTAAAGCAATAAAGAGAGAAAGCGAAAGAGAAAAATCCTGCAACACGATTTTTATCCTGGTTCGTTTGCGTGTCTACTGGCAAACTACATCCAGGCCTCCCGGCTGATCTGGGAGATTTTTCTTCACTATAATTGAAATAATGTTTTACAAGCACTTCTTCCAATTACAACACTTAGATATT
>NW_017719102.1:1045638-1057458 GCF_001865875.1 Lupinus angustifolius
ATGTATTAGTTGAAAATAGTTTTTACAGAATGCAAAATCTTCACAAAAACATCAATGAATGCATGAACATGTGAGATGAAATGATGAGAAATTAAACATGAAATGCCTCTCAATCCTAAAGCATAGAATTCTCTCTTTTCTAATCTCACAAATGCAATGTCATATAGATGCAACAATTAACACGAAATATGCTCTAACTCTCTAAAAAATGCAACATGCAAGTTATGACTTCAGTTCTGAAAACGCAGTTTATAAAGAATCACTTCAGCAGCCCAGTTAATCGATTAAGACCTTGGTTAATCGATTAACACGGTTTTAAAAACATAACTGATTCTGTTTTTCAAGTTTTCAGTTTCAACAACTTTTCAAAAACTTATGTTAATCGATTAAATCATGCCTTAATCGATTAACATCATATTTCTAAGTGTATTTTAAAGTTTCAACAACTGTTCTAGATGTCATTCTGGGGTTCGAATGGTTGAAAAGCTTGGGAAATTTTAGTGTTGATTTGGGAAGGTACTTGTTGGAAATTCAAGAGAATGGGAAAATAATCGAAGTAAGGGGTGATCCAGAATTATCTAGAACAGTGGCATCATTAAAGGAAGTTATGAAGGAGATGCGCAACGAAGCGGAAGCTTTCTATGTTGAATTCGGCATGATGAATGTGTTGTGCGCTCCAGCAGAAGCAAGTCCAACGAGCATCCAACCCATTATTAAGGAATTCGAGGACATTTTTCAAGAGCACAAGGGACTGCCATCGACTAGACGTATGACCACGCTATTGTGTTGAAGGAAGGAGCCGAAATCCCACATATTCGCCCATACAGACATCCACATAGCTACAAGGAAGAGATTGAGAAGTTTGTGAGAGAAATGTTGGAAGCAGGAATGATTAGACCAATTGTGAGTCCTTTTTCAAGCCTTCTGATTCTAGTGAGAAAAAGGGATGGGGGTTGGCGTTTCTGCGTTGATTATAGAGCTCTTAATAAGGTTACTGTACCCAACAAGTTTCCAATCCCTATAATCGAAGAATTGTTGGATGAACAGGGAGGAGCTACACTTTTTTCTAACCTGGATTTGAAGGCATGGTATTATTAGATTCGCATGAAGGAGGATGACATACCAAAAACTGCTTTCCGCACTCATGAAGGACATTATGAGTATGTGGTAATGCCGTTTGGGCTTACCAATGCTCCTTCTACTTTTCAAGCACTGATGAATGCTGTGTTCAAGCCGTACTTGCGGAAATTTGTGTTAGTATTTTTTGATGATATCCTTGTCTATAGCCGAGACATGGGATCACATTGTGAGCATTTGCGGTTTGTTTTTCAAATTCTCTGTGATCATGTTTTACGGGTCAATTTATAAAATGTTGCTTTGGGGCAGAACAGTTGGAGTATTTGGGTCATCTCATTTCTGGCAAGGGAATACAAGCTAACCCAGAGAAAATTTCAGCAATGTCTCAATGGCCATCCCCAAAAGATATTCATGGGTTGCGAGAATTTTTGGGTCTCACGGGGTATTACCGGCGGTTTGTAAAACATTATGGAATGATTGCTCAGCCGTTGATACAACTTCTGAAGAAAAACAAGTTCCAGTGGTCACCAGAAGCTCAAGCAGCGTTCGAGGAACTGAAGGCATCCATGGTAAATTTGCCCACTCTTGCATTGCCCGATTTCGATATTCCGTTTGAGATTGAATTGGATGCTTCGGGGTATGGACTTGGTGCTGTCCTTATGAAGCAGGGACGACCCCTTGCATTCGTTAGTCAAGCCTTGTCGGAAAGGGCAAGATTAAAATCAGTGTATGAACGTGAACTAATGGCGATAGTATTTGCAGTTCAAAAATGGCGACAATACTTGTTGGGGTACCACCTCATTATCCGCACCGACCAGAAAAGCTTAAAATTTTTGCTGGATCAACGGGTATTGGGAGGAGATCAACTAAAATGGGTTACCAACCTGTTGGGCTATGACTTTGAAATTCAATACAAACCGAGATCAGAAAATAGGGTGGTTGATGCTTTATCACGGGTGATGGATTGCAAGTCGGTTTCAATGGTGACTAACATGGACTTGATGGAGTTGGCCGATGAATGTTTGCAAGACTCACATCTGCAGCAGATTATGCATGAGATAATTCAAGACCCCAAATCTCACTTAATGTATTCAGTGGCAAAAGGATGTTTATGGTACAAAGGGCGACTGGTGTTACCTAGCAAATCTGATCGTATTCTGCTTCTGCTGACCGAGTTTCATGCTTCTCCATAGGGTTGTCATTCAGGGGTGACAAGGACATATAAGCGTTTGGCTATGGTTTTTCATTGGACAGGTATGTGTCGGGACATCGAGAGGTTTGTGGCAGATTGTGTCACCTGTCAACGCAACAAATACCTAGCATTGCGACCAGCGGGACTCATTCAACCTCTTCCCATCCAAACCAGGTTTGGGAGGGCATCTCGATGGATTTTATTGGAGGGTTACCGAAATCCAGCGGGGCAGACACAGTTTTGGTGGTGGTGGATTGTCTCAGTAAGTATGCTGATTTCATCCCACTACATCATCCGTACACTTCAAAGGAGGTGGCTCAGGCATTTGTCAAGGAGGTTATTCGGTTGCATGGTTTCCCTATATCGGTTGTCTCCGATCATGATCGTGTTTTTATGAGTATGTTTTGGAAGGAATTGTTCTGTTTGGCCGGCACTAAATTGCATTTCAGCTCGGCATATCACCCACAAACCGATGGTCAAACAAAAGTTATTAATAGAACGCTGGAAATGTACTTACGCTGTTTTGCTAATGAGTACCCTAAACAGTGGATTAAATGGTTGGCTAGGGCTGAATTATGGTTTAATTGTTCCTACAATGCCTCTAGTCATATGTCTCCTTTTAAGGCTTTGTATGGCAGAGACCCACCTTCCATTATTCCCTCCAAGAAAGAGACAACATCCTTGAAGAACTCAAGGCAAATTTGGCTAAAGCTCAATACCGCATGCGAATCCAAGTCGATAAGAAACGAAGGGAAGTAGAGTTTCAGGTGGGAGATTTGGTGTTTCTAAAGGCTCAACCTTACAAACTTCGTTCGTTAACTCAAAGGCTCAATGAGAAGCTAAGTCCCCGTTTTTATGGGCCTTTTACAGTGCTGGAAAAAATAGGCAATGTAGCCTATATATTGCAGCTGTCGGCTTACTCCCGGGTGCACCCCGTTTTCCACGTGTCTCAACTCAAAACAGCCCCTTCCTCTAGTGTCCCTTGTCAACAATTTCCAGCGGGGTGGATGGAGGATTGGGAATTATTGCTTGTGCCTAAACAAATATTGGCCAATCGCAAGTTAGTGAATGGAAAAACAGAAGTCTTAATCAAATGGGCTGAACTCCCGGCACATGATAATACCTGAGAGGATTTCGAGTTATTATGGTCAACTTTCCCTGCTTTCCACCTTGAGGACAAGGTGTTGCTCGTTGGGGCGGGTATTGATGGGCCTCAAATTAAGAAGGTTTACCAGAGAAAAAGAAAAGATGCTCAGGGTAAAGTGGGAACAAGAGACAACGTGTTGGTTGCACATGCCCCTAACCAACTGGACATGTGGTAGATAGAGAATGGGAGAAAAGATCCTGAAATCAGTGAGGAGGTGAATATAAGGAGAGTGAGGCAAGAGGAATGAGCAGGCAATCATTTGGGTAAAGAAAGGACAGTCGGCACTGTCTCTGGAATCAAGGGAATATTTTCCCATATTACTTGTATTTCTTTTCTTCTGCACTTGCTAGGGAAAATACCATTGCACTCTGCAAACTCAAAAATTTTAGTGAAGCAAATATATAATACATCACAGTTTTCTTGTTTCCAATTACTTTCTTTTCCTCTAAATTCTAGTCTGGTACCTATCACCAAACAATTAAGAACACCACAAAAATGCTATAGAGAAAGAATTCAGGCTGCGGCCATATATTATTAACTAGTTATTAAGCAAATGTTGAGTCTAAAATATCTCGACTTTCCCTAGGTTTAGTCTTTAAAGGAAGGGTTTTTGTCTTAATGATGTCAAAATATTTTCCCTAGGTTTTAGGAGGACCAATTGACACCCAAACATTGTGGATAATTCCTTCTTTGACTTCAACTCTTAAACGACCCTTGCAATTTGGATTGTTGGGTTAGTTTCTTACTTCTCTAATTCTTTCTAATGGATTTGCCTTTTATTTGATGACTAACTATGCTGATAGGTGCAGAAAATGAGTGACACACTTTGATAAGAAGGCCTTTTATGCGTTTTCTTATGAATGGAACCACAAAGTTCTCGAGCATTATACCAAATCTGTACCAAGAACAAATGATGAAATTAATTTTGAAGCCTCAACTTGTTAACAACAATGGAACTCATGAGTCCCTCAACCATGAATTTGTTGCTATGAGAAGAATTCCTGTGATATTTATGAACTCATAGCTTAATATTTTGTAATTTGACTTATCATTAGGAATTGTGAATGTTTAGCATTTGGTATGGTATGAGACTTGCTTTTATTAATGATATGACACTTTCGTACCATTATTATAATCTAGCAAATTTTCATCTCAATTATAAATTTTAGTATTATATTATTGAATATAAAGATTATTAGACAATCAGTGTAACAAGAGAGGAAGGTGTATGCAAATTTTGACTAAGTAAAAAACATCTAATTTGCCACACGTAAATTATAAACATTTAATCATTAGCCACAAATCGTATTTTCATAATTTGATAGTGTTAAAACTGTGGATAAATGAATTTAGTCAACAAATTAGCTATTGTTGCAATCATGACAAAACAAAAATACCATATTTAAGTAAATGTTACCACCATTACGGCAGAATTGCAGTTCCACAACGCATATTTTAGATGTATAACAATGCTTTCATGCGCTTTCTGTTTGACCACAATAGTATATTGTCCTCATTAATAGTGATTCTTAAATGCTATTGTATTGAATATATACCACAACGCATCACACAAAAAGCGCTGTCATATAGTGCATAAATACAACAGCGCATCGTACACAAAGCGCTGTCATATAGGTCTTACAGAAACAACACATTTTATAGGTATTACTAACATCGCTTATGGTTGTGTTGTTGTATTGCATATATATAACAACACATTATCATAAAAGCGCTGTTGTATTATTCAGAAATATTTCCAAAGAACACCTTAATACAATAGAGCAGCACACACATAGCGTTGTTGTATTAAGAATGTACAACGTCGTTGTCTATAAAAAGCGTTATTGTATTAATCCTTTACAACAACAGACCAAGGCTTCCCCTAGAATTCGTTGTTGATTTGTATAAATTAATACCTGAATATACATTTATTAGCAGAACATACATTCTCAACAACACAACATTTATACATTATGAACAACACAAACACATTAATATATGCCAAAAGTTTGTTTTATTAACATCAATACAATACAAATTACAAACAATGAATATCATGTCAATTATATTTTGACAGAGTACATAATTTACAAATAAAAAAATTATGCAAATTACAAAGAAACAAAATTATACAAATTACAAACAATCAAATTTAAGCTATAATTATATAAAGACTTCTTGCATAGACTTTTTACTTTTCTTTGATTGTTTTTGGCTAGTAAGATCATCCTTGTTTAGATGAACATTATGATTCACCCAAAGCCCTTCATTATGATCATCTCTTGTATATAACTCATCATCCACAGTTTGTCCGCTCTCACGCGACTGATATGTCCCAAAAAAAGATCATCTTCATCAATATCTTCATAATCTTGGTCGTCAATATTATTGACGATTATTTTGTTAGTTAAGAGAACAATGGACCATTTCATATTAGCTGAGTCACTAACATAAAATACTTGTTGAGCTTGCGATGCTAGAATAAATGGCTCATCTTTATATCCTGGCCTATTAAGATCCACCTGCATGAATCCTAACTAATCAACTCAGACGCCATTGTTGTTATCAAACCACATACAATAGAAAACCGGCATCCGGAACCTTGTGTAATCCAATTCCCATATTCGTTCAATCACTCCAAAATATGACATGTTCGCATATATTGGGTTTCTATATTTTTCACTTGACATGTGTAAAGTTTGAGCAACAAGAGTCACACCAATATTTTGCATTTTACTTTGATCATCTTATTTTTTCGTATAAAATTTGAACCCATTAATTAGGTAACCAGTGTAGGAAAAGACATGAATACTTGGACCATTGGCTAACCATTTCAATCTTTCGGAAACCGAATGTGCATCTATATTCAACTCCTCATCAATGTGATTCTTTAGCCACTTTAGGAAACACCAATTATGCTCTTTGGAAATCCAATTTTCATTCTTACTTGGGTAAGACTTCCTTAGCATCTCCTTGTGTATTTCAACATATGGCCCAATCTCCACGACATTATGTAAAACATATTAGTGCGCTTGCTCCAATTCGGTTCTTGTTATAGTCAATATTTCATTCCCAGTAATACTTTCACCAAATGTTTTTTCCGTATCGAGGCTTTGGAATGCCCATGAAATCACCATGGGTAAGGTATCCGATACAAAAATCAAGAGCTTCTTCAACAACATATCGCCCGATAAGACAACCCTCTGGTCTTGATCGGTTCTTCACATACCTTTTTAATGTCTTCATATAACGCTCAAAGGGGTACATCCATTTCATATAGGAAGGGCCACATAGTTGTGTCTCTCGAACAAGATGAATGCTTAGATGAACCATTATGTCAAAAAAGGAAGGTGGGAAATTGATAAGTGCCAAAAGTACCTAATTTTCATACACTTTTTATGGCACTTATCCTATGTAAATCATGCAAAACCAACTTAATGCAACACTTTTTAGATAAATTGTCATATTGTGGTTGTATATTTTTGTCCACCTCTATTCCAAATCTTTGTGTGAAGTTTCTAGGAAAAATTGAAGATAAGAAAAATCAAGAAATAGTCAAGCAAGGAGGTGTCCACATAAGCCACTTTTGATGAACACATGGAAAGCTAAGTGCTTGACCACAAGCATGGACCAACAACATGGAGATGATCACTAAACAGCCTGGCGTGGACACTTAGCACCGCCCAGCTGAGCTGGCACCAACTTGGCTCGGTCAGACACTAGCCTCACACTGTAAGACTCAAACATGACACATGCCAACTTGTTGAAGTAGGAAGCTCAACGTGCACCTTGGGACCGCCCAGCTGGAACCACGCACTTAGCCAGAGTAGGACAAGCTGCTCAAGCAGGCAACTCAGCATGGCCACCTAAGCTGCCACACGGGCAGGACCCAGATGGGGTCAACTTTACTTAGCCACCAAGAAACTTTGACATCATGCATGACCTCACTTGACAAGTCTCCTGAGCACTTTTCAGAGTAGCCCACAATAGCCTGGTCAAGTAGCTCAAAACTAGCTTTGGTGAGTTAACACCAAGCAGCTGACTAAGATGCTTGGTCATGGACCAAACCCATGCTGAAGGGTTTGGTGTGACTGGCATGGGCAAGCAAGTGAGCCAGACGGTGACATGGTTGTCTGTAAATAAGGCATTCACATTCCATCCAAAAAAGGACTTTAATACATATTCTTCTTCTTCACTTCTTCTGTCTAGAAATTCTGGTCATGGTGCTAAGCTTGTTCTAGATAAATTCTTGTCATTTTGACTTAGAATTCAAGAGCAGAAAAGGAGATGGCAAATATGGTACAAAAATATAATTTTGTAATCTCATTTGGGTCCAAAAGCATCTCATCCTTGAATAGATGGCTTATGCTCCTATACATTGATTTAGATTATGGTGTAATTTTATTTCTTTTCCTCATTTGTATCATCTTTTGATTTCAATACATTCAAGTTATTATTTTTGGTTAAGTTTTGATTCTTTGAGAAGTTCTTAGTGCGGTTTTTGCTTGATCACCTAAAACGTGATTTAAAGATCCAAAAATGCTTCTTCTTAAAGTCTTGACAAGTGAACAAAAAATTATAACCTACACCTTAGTTCACTTGCCATATCAAGCATCTATTTTAAGCAACTTATGTTCAAGGCTAAATGATGTTAATGGAGCCTGGAGTATGGTATGACAACCTACTCCGGTAAGTGGTACTTAACTATTATTTAGTTTATTACATAAGGTTTGAAAATCAACTTACCATACTAGGACACTAGATGGAGGATTTAGAAATGATGCGTGGAATTAACCAGAAGAATAAGACATAACTTGTAATGTTAGGTTATGTTTCAAATCAATTTTCTTGACCATAAGTTGTAACCAAAATCATCCGAGTCTATAAATAATTCCATGTTTCAAATCAATTTTCTTCTCAATAATTTGTGAATATTAGGTTATGTTTCCTTGTAAGTATTTTTATGCAACATAACTTAACAATCATAAAAAAAGTTGTTAATCATTATTTTTGCTATAATATACCTATATAATCTTCTTCTAATGCAATCCCCTTTGGTTCGAAAAAACCCTATATTATACTACAATTGAATCTTGAAAAGAGACGTAAGTGTAACATAGTAAAATGTTGACTTATAAATTTTATTTGTTGAATAAAATATTCCTTAAAAGAATAAGTTCAAACCAATTCATGGTTGTAACTTTGTACATATGAATAATATGCAAAAGAGTGCAATACAATCTATGGATTTTTACTTAACAAATAAAGAGTGATGAATAATAATCTAACCACTAACATTTACTTTATGTCATTGATTTCAGCAACTAACATTACTTTCTGTTAGTTACTTTCCACGACTAACATTTACTTTCTGTCATTAACTTTCCACAACTAACATTTACTTTCTGTCATTTACATTTCCGCAATTAACATTTATTTATTTCTTTATTATTTATTCTTTACACCAAACCTTCAAAAGAAGTGGTACAATTAACTTCTAACTTTATTCTTTTGTTCATTTTATTCTTTGATACCAACCTTTCATAAGAAATGATATGGTTAACTTAATAAAATGAGACTGAGCTTTATGGTATGGTTAAAAGGAACCCAAAAGGGGGGGTAAATAAATAAGGTCACCAAATAAATAAGTTATTCATCACTCATCACTCTAAAATAAAACAAACTTGCAACAACCAGGAAAACCCTTCATCAAAGTGACACATTTTGTTGTTGAGGGGGACTTGCTGGTGGAGGAGATCCCTTTTCAACAGAAATACATTTCAAGCTCACACAAAGTCAAAATAATTTGTCTTTGCAATGCAGGTAATTTCTCAAGGTCAATCACTTTGCTACAAATTGCCTTGAAGAAGAAGCATAACCTAGTTATGGTTCCTCAAACTTTTTTAGGTAGAATTGGTCGTACTCCAATGGTAAGAAATGCTCCATAAGTACATGACAATTATGAGACTTAAGACCTTTTAACTTGAGGTCTTTCATTGATATGAGTTTCTAAATGTTAGAAGAGTATCCCTCTAGAACTTTAACACCATGAAGAAATTTACAAAATTCCATTTTCTCCTTCCTCGACAAAGTATAAGCTGCCGGAGGTATAAATGTATGTTTTCCCTTCATTATTAGCCCCAATTCCTTTCTTATTCCCATACTAACCAAGTCCAACCTTACATTTAAGCCATCTTTGGTATTCCCAGGGACATTGAGTAAGGTACCAAGGAGACATTCAAACACATTTTTTTCAATATGCATAACATCAAGGAAATGTCTTACATATAATGAACTCCAATATGACAATTCAAAGAAGATTGATATTTTCTTCCACCTATTGTGACAATTTCTTTTGCAAAAGGTTTACCAAAGTTACTATTCAAACCCTTTAGCTTTTGAAATAATTGGTCACCCGCCCGTCAATGGCAGAGGAACACGACCTTCTTCATTGTTTCCATTAAATGCTTTTCTCCATCGTCGATAGTGATGATCTGAAGGAAAAATCTACGGTGGACAAGGAAGACATTCTTCTTATAGTGTTCCAACCTCATTGAATGAGTATTATCTTCACATACAGGACATGCAAAATGTCCTTTTGTACTATATCAAGATAGATTACCATAGGCAGGGAAATCATTGATTGTGCCGAACAACAAAACCCTCAAGTTGAATCTTTATTCCCTATACACATCATACACATTTATGACTATCTCCAACATTAAATTCAACTCTTCAATTAATGGAGCCAAATATATGTCTATGTCATTTCCTCGTTGTTTAGGTCCAGAAATTGACATAGATAACATCACATATTTGCACTTTATGCATAGAGAAGGAGGTAGGTTATATATCACCAACATCACTGGCCATGTAATGTGGGAGCAACTTTGAACATTATGTGAGTTAATTCCATCCGTTGATAATGCAAGGCGTACATTTCTTGATTCTTGACCAAAACTAGGATAGTCATGATCAAATTTTCTCCATTGAGGAGAATATGCAGGATGCTGAAGCTTGTCATCTTTAATCCTTTCTTTATCATGCCATGTCAACTTCTTTGCATCTTTGGCATTGCTAAACATACGCTTAAATCTTGCTTTGATGGGAAAATACCATGCAACCTTTTTGGGAATTGAGTATTCCTTCTTATATCATGATGCATTACATTTAGGACAAAACTTTAATGAAGCATACTCATTTAAAAATAAGATGCAATCATTTTCACAAGAATGTATCCTAGTGTAGTGCATGCCAATAGAGCGTAACATATGTCTTGCATCATAAGTTCGAGAAGGGAGCACATTATCTTCCGGCAACATCTTCTTCAGAAGTGCAAGCAAGTCGGTGAAACTCTTATCAGTCCATCCATTAACATATTTCAACTTATACAACCTTGATACTGCTGCCAATCTTGTGAATTTAGTACAACCATCATATAATGATTTCTCAGCCTCACTTATCAACTGCTGAAATATCTCAGGACAATCTTGAAGATCCTCTTCGACAATGTTTTCCATTTCCTCAAAACGATCGTCTTCATATGAATTTGTGTAGTTGTCTTTCATAAGCATCTCGTCATCATAATCAACAACGTCTCTCTTCTCACCATGTCTTGTCCAACATGTGTAACTTTGATCAATATCGTGACACACTAAATGAAATTTTAACTCATTTGGAGTAATCCGGTTTATGTAACAACATCTTAAGCAAGGACATACAATTCTATTAAGGTTTTCAGCATTCTCAATTACAAACCTAACAAATGATTTCACTCCTTCCTCATACTCCTTCGTCAATCGATTGACACTCATCCATTTTTGATCCATTTTCTATTAACAAAAAATATAATGAGAATAAATCCCTAAAGCTAAAGCTTAGAGTTAATCTCACCAAGCAGAACAAATACATTCTTATGTAATTAAAGTGACAGAGGTCAGAAAATATCTAACTCAATACAATGAATGAAATCACTTTAACTCATTTATAAGTAAAATATTTATAACTAAATACAAGCTAAATATAATGTAATTAAAAAACGGAAATCATTATAAGGAAAACTCACATTCAATTTGGTGTTTAATGCGTGAATGATAATTTTGAGGTTAAACGAGTGAAGGATTTTCGAAATTGGTGAAAAGATTTTCGAAATCGGTGTTGAATGAGTGAATTATTTTCGAAATTCATTGTTGAATGAGGATGAGGTTGAATGATTTTCGAGGTCGATTTTGAGAGTAAATGAGTTTCGCTGCTATGTAATTGAGTGTTGGGATTGCTGAATGTGTGAGAATGCTAGAACAATTTAATTTTTTAGGGTCTGATAGTATCTTCAACAACGCATAATGAAGATAGCGCTATCAATAATACCTAATTGATAGAGCCTCCTACAAATAGCACTATGGAA
>NW_017719102.1:1057558-1071140 GCF_001865875.1 Lupinus angustifolius
GAAGGTAAGCGTTCCACAGCACAACCTGAAGGAAACGCTATGGAAGATACAATAATGGTTTTACTAATTGTGTGCGTAGGGTGAAAAAAGTCTTCCAATCCTCTTCTTCAATGGCATTTGCATATTTCTTTGGAGGTTTTCCGTTGACATTTCCATCAACATCTCTGATACATTTTCCGGCATCAGTTCGGAATTGTCGGAGAGCCTTGCCAGCCGATTTAAGGATATAATCCTTATGCTCCTCACCAACATCAAAAGTTGACTGAAATAAAAACACATACACATTAATTATATTGTATGCAAACACATATAAATTAATTATATTGCATGCAAACACATGCATATACGTACATTGCATGAAAACATAAAAACACAAAAACTGAAAATTAAACTTACTGTTATTTCATTCCATATATGCTCCTTCACAACATTCCCTACATCAGTCCATTTGTTGAATGTTAGCGGCACATTTTGCCTAACCACGACCCCAATGTACCTTACGAATGAGTTGCCACCCAATGCTCCTTCACATCCTTACTTCTTGCCCAAATGCCATTCTTCTTGGAAGTCATTGGACGTGGAGTTCGTTTCTGAGCAACGATTTGCTTGTCTTGTTGAGTCGGTGTAGCTTTGTCACTATTATGAGAATCATGATCGCCACTTTGGGAAGCCGTTGATGAAGTTTTTTGATGTTTCTGAGAGTTTGAGGGTTTATGAGAGTATAAGGGTTTGCTGAGAGTATGATGTTTCTTTTCGATTAAGTTTTAGAGCGTAGAGGGAATTGATTCATCTTTTAGATATTTAAACTGTAGTAACAATTCATTAGCGCTTTCTACAGATAGCATTATTAATAAGACCTCTTCAACATCACATATTAACGGTAGCGTTGTTGTATTGACCTCTTCAACAATGCTTATTAAGGGTTGCGTTGTTGTTTATCCAGCTGTTTACTACTCATATTCATGAACACATCAACAGTGCTTCCTGGATGATGTGCTTTTGAATAAAATCTAATTGACAATGCTATCTCAACTATGCGTTCTTGAATAGAATGTAATTGACAACGCTATCTTAATGATGCGCTGTTAAACTGAACTCATTTTCTAAATTAACAGCGTACTCGTAATTTTGCACTGTTAAATTAACATTTTATATTACAGGTCAAAATATATAAAACATGAAATTAAGTTAATTAACATGAAGTTTCTATGAAGTAAATTACTATATTATTGTGTTTATTAATATGAAACTGCAAACATATTAAACATTAAGTTTTATTAATTTATTTTTTGTGTTTATTAAGTTTTGTTAATTTGTTTATTATGTTTATTAATATGGAACAACAAAAATATTAAACAAAATAACCATTGAAATAAATAACAAAAAATATAGAAATTAACATCCAAAATAATTGTTCATTCTTCATTCAAAGAGGCAAAGTACATTATAATGAACTAAATGATTTGGAAGATTACAATGAACTGAATGAAGCAAATTAATAAACTAAATGATTTGGTAGATTACAATGAACGAATAAAGAAAATTAATGAACTAAATGATTTGGTAGATTACAATGAACCGAATGAAGAAAATCAATGAACTAAATGAATTGCAAATTAATTCATCATCTATTGCAAATCTTGTATAACGACCAATTTCCTTCTGAAATCTGGGTCCTTTTGCCAAATCAAAAGATGTTAAAGACCTCATTGACAAGATTTCATGAAGGAAATTAATGAACTAGTCGAAAGAAGGAAATTAATGAACTAAATAATCTGTACATTAAATCTTCATCTCACGCAAATCTCGTATAACCACCACTTTCTTTCTGAAATCCCGATCCTTTTGCCAAATCGAAAGATGTTATAGACATCCTTGACATGATTCTGAAATAGAATCTCAACTGTAGCACTTTTAACACTTCAAGTTGTTGAGATCTGCTATCTGTTCTCTTTTTGGTTACTTTGTGTTTTCTTCCTCCTATCTTCATGAACATACGCCTATAGAAACACATACTCTTATTGATGAAATAGAACATGAAGTGAACCACAATATTTATAGATGAGAAACCATTAATATTTCAACAAACGAAGAGACGCATAACCACTCAACCATTAATATTTCTACAAACAAAGAGACGTATAATCACTCAACCATTAATATTTCAAAAAATGAAGAGATGCATAACCATTCAACCATTAATATCTCTGACACTTAAAAAGTCGTATAAAATCAACAACACATAATTAAGAAAGCGTTGTTACTATGTCATCTTCAACAACACTTTCTTAATTATGCGTTGTTGAATTGATTATCATTAAAAGCAATTTGTATCAAATATGCTGTTAAACATAACTCATTCAAGCTAGCGCTAACATTATTGATATTCAACAACGATGTGTTAAGAATGCGCTGTTAAACATAACTCATTCATGTTCTTCTGCCTCGTTTTCAACAGCGTCGTTCAAAATTCCAATGTTAAATGATCGTTGTTAATTAAGATATCTGGCGTAGTGCACATTTACAAGTACCATAGTTAAAATTTAAAATGATTGTGGCAAAAATTTTGCAACACCCTTAATTGCTACTGCTGGTTTAACTGTGGTTAAAGAAATTGGCTATGGTTTTGTAATGTATTAGCCACGGTTTTAACTGGAACTTTTCCTGTAGTGTGTATATAAAATTGAAGACCAAACCCACTCTAAGAGGGTTGCGGATTATGACGAGTCAACCCATGTAATATTAAAAATAATTATTTAAATTTTAATCTATTTAATCTATTTTAAAAAATATATATCATTTCCTATTAATATATAGTTTTTTTAACTCACTTATTATGGCAAAAATATTATTAGTGGGCTTGAATTGTCATATTTTTTAGTTATTATCACTTTATACAATTCTTGCAATTAGAATTGAACACAGAGCAAGAGTTGATCAAACTTTTTTGTTAGTAAAGCAGTATTATACTTGTAACCTTTGGTTTGTTTCTATTTAACCTATGGTTTTTAATGAGTATAGGACTAGAATTAATGTGTATCTTGCTATGATTTGTATGGTCACCAGTCATGAAATTATGAATAAATTATTTAACTCTAAAGTTTGATTATGGTGATAATAACAACAACTTGTTCATATAAATATATAAGGAAAAAAATGTATGTACTTAAAGTGTAACAAATTTTTATATTGTCATTGTATTATCTACAATTTATTTTAACCATCATTGACTCTTAGATAAAATCATACAAATAAATTATAGATGATGTACTAAATATGTATAAATCTTTACACCGATAGTCGATATATATTACACTCTAAAATATATTATGTAAATATAAAATAAATTGCAAGTTGTGATGAAAATGGCTAGCCATAGGCCAAGATGGAAATACTATGACATTGGTGGTGAATGCTGATAACTTATGCTTTACTAATTGGTGATAGCATATGCAATACCAAGCCAAATGTCATACAAAAGCAAAAAAACAAAGTAAAATGGATAGCCCAAACCCGTCTGAACTTGCTGTTTAAAAAGCTTTATCAGCAAGGGTTTAATAGCCTAAATTCAATAAAAAGTGCCTATTATGGTATCAAGCCCTGAGAATTTTTAGGTTTTGGCAGGCCAGTCCGACTAGGCCCGCCCATTTTGATAGGTTTAGTCTCGCTCTTCACAAAATACATCAAAATCACGATTTTCAAGCTCACCATCATGGTCACTATGAGTTGGTGCAACATTGGAATTCTTTTCATTTTTCACAATCTTAACAAGCTTTTTGAATGACTTGAATGCATGATTTTTATGAGAATGAAACATTATTCATGTAAACCAAGAGTAAAATTCAACACTAACTAATGCATAATAGTTGCCACCAAATCTCATAATTTAATATCTTCCAAACAAGTCCATATGAAGTAATTCGAAATGTCTTGTTGTATATTTACATTTGTAAACTGCATCACAAGTTCTATATCCACTTGAGTATTGATCTTTGGTAAACCAATTACTACATCATTTGAAACTTATTTATTGAGATGGATAACATATATATGAGCACTTTTCTTATGACATAGCCATGCATCATCTTCCATAACAAATAGGAAATCAACATGCAAAGAAGTAATATAATTCATATCAATCATATATATTTTATTAACATTACGACTTAAAAACTTAATTTCCTCACTTATGTTGTTTTTGGTCATGCATGAATATGAGTAAAAAACTGTGTTATTTCCCTTATGATAAAGTTGACTATTGCATAAGAGATTAGGTTCTAAGCCTTCAATATTTGAGAAAAACTGACTAATTAATCGATTAAGTCTGCATATAGTCAATTAAGTAGGTTGTGTATTAATCGATTAATTTGGCATGTAATTGATTAAATTTGCTCTATGTTAATTTATTAACTTTCACTTTAACTGATCCGAATCAGTTCTGCTTCTGATTATCTTTTGTGTTTTAATTCGAGTTCATTTGCAATCGTACCACCTATTCACCCCCTCTAGGTGAATATAGAGCCCTTGTTAACCAACAAGTGGCATTAGAGGTAGTTCAAACATAATAGCTTAATCACTAATTCGTTTGATCCAACGGATTAACACAATTGGCTCTACTAATCCTTTTGGTGGTCAAGGATCCTCTACCAACCGCTCTCTAGTCTTTAGTGGAGAGGGTTATCCCTAATGGAAAGTCAGAATGATGATCTTTATTGAGGTAATTGATACACACATTTGGGAAGCCACACAAAATGGACCTCACAGTCCACTTCATTTAGTGGAAGGTGAAACTAATGAGAAACCAAAAAGTCTTTGGACTGATGATGAAAAGTGGAAAATGCAATACAATTTGAAGGCTAACAATATCATTACCTCTGCATTTTCATATGATGAGTTCTTTCGGGTTTCTCAATGCAAGAGTGCCAAGAAAAAGTGAGATACTTTACAAGTAACCCATGAAGACACTAGTAAAGTCAAACATGCTAGATTAAATGCTTTATGTCATGAATATGAACTTATTAATTATCTGGTTGCATTGGATAAAGTATTTGCTAATGGTACATTGACTAACAAAGTTTTAAGATGTCTTTATCGGGCATGTCAACCTATAGTGACGGCTATTGTGGAGCTGGGCCATTTGATACAAAATGAAAAACCAGATAAGAGGAAGAAGAGCATCACTCTCAAAGCTACAACATCATATACAAAAACTCAAGAGGAAACACCTTCTGATGAAGACTCTGATTCCTCTGATCGTGATGATGAAACCATGGCTCTCCTCGTGAATAAATTTAGCAAATTCTGGAAGAATAATGGAGAACTCAGAACGTTTCAACGGAAATAATTGAGAGATTCATCCAAGAAAGGCAAGAACACAAAGTTGAAGATAACTTGCCATGAGTATGGCAAAGTAGGACACACAAAATTTTCATGTCCTACTTCTCTCAAGAGGGTTGAGAATGACAAGCAAGAATCACATGACATGAAGGCGAAAAAGACCAATATAGTGTGGAATGTACCAATGAAGAAGTCTCATCAAGCACCTTAGACGATGAAGAATCAACAAAATTATGCCTTATGACTCAAAATCATGAAACTTGTGAAACAAGTAATCAAGGCAACTTGAGTGAGATTAGTACTTTCGATTATGATTATGGTTCCAATAATCCCCCCTCGTATGATGTTTCATATGGTGAATTACTTTAAGAGCTTAACAAGTTGGATAAATTCATTGTTGATCGAAAAAGGGTCATTGTGGTGCATGAAAAGAAAATTTTAGTAATGCAGAAATTAATTTATGAACTTCAACTACAAAATGAAACTTTATATCTCATTTATGCCAACTCTACGTGTGATTGTTCTTCTAAATTGTGTATGACACCCGCATAAGTTGGATAACTTGCTTGCACAACAAAGAAATGTTGGTAATCGATCAGGTTTGGGATTTGCACTTGCTGAAAGGCAATCGTAAAATAAATATGTTAATTTTTTTGAAAATTTCATATAATAAGGTCCTACATGTTTCATTGTGGCATGTATGGCCATGTTTCTAATTCATGCCATATTACATTGCATGGTGTACCCAAAGGTGAATATATTTGTATTCAGGTGGGACTAGATCCCAAGAAAACTAACATAAAGGGACCCAAGACTACTTGGGTACCTAAAACAAGCAAGTGTTCTTTGTTTTATAGGTGTGTCTAAGGACATTTGCACATCAATGGTATATGGACAACATATGTTCTAGGCACATGACGGGTAATAAGTCCAAGTTTATTGATCTTTCACCAAAGGAAAAGGGTAACATCACTTATGGTGATAACAATCAAGGCAAGATACTCGGAGTAGGAAAGATTGGTAATGCTTCACAAACTATTATCGATAATATGCTCTGTGTGGAAGGCCTAGAGCACAACCTACTAAGAATTAGCCAATTGTGCACAAAGGTAATAAGGTAATCTTTAACGCTAAGTGTTGCATTATTACAAGTGACGATGAAGATAATATTAAATTTATTGGTCATAGAACTAACAATATATATATGGTTCATTGGGATGATATCTCCTCACTATTTCAAATGTCTTATTTCAAAAGAGGATGATATTTGGATTTAGCATCAGCTGACTACCCATATTCATTTGAATCTCTGGAATAAGTTGTGTGCTAAGGAATTTGTAATTGGACTACCTAAACTCAAATTCAAAACAAAAGAAACTTGTGACTCTTGCCATAAACGCAAACAAGTCAAAAGTTCCTTTACTTCAAAAAATGTGGTACCCACGACAAGGACATTGGATTTACTTCACATGGACTTGTGTGGACCATTACAAATCATGAGTTTTGGTGGTAGTTACTATGCACTTGCCATTGTGGATGAATATTCCAGATTGACATGGACACCATTTCTTGCGCTAAAAAGTGACACTTTGAAAACTTTTAAGCTGCACGCCATGCTAATCAAAAACAAAATGAATCATAAAATAGTGACCATTAGAAGTGATCATGATGGTGACTTTGAAAACAACCAATTTGACAAGTTTTGCTCTAAATATGGCATTGAACACTAATTTTCCGCACCTAGAACTCCTGAACAAAATGAAATTGTTGAAATGAAAAATTGAGTTCTTGAGGAGTTGGCTAGAATAATATTTATTGAGAGCAAAGTGCCCAAGTATTTTTTGGACGGATGCAGTTCACACTACTTGTTATGTTATGAATAGAATACACCTAAGGCCTATTCTTAAGAAAACCCCGATGAATTGTTTAAAGTGTGAAAACTGAATATTTCTCATTTTCATGATTTTGGATGTAAATGCTTCATTTTAAATAATGGAAAAGAAATTTTAAGCCAATTTGATTAAAAGGCTAATTTAGGAATATTTTTTGGGTATTCTAATCGTAGTAAAAAATGTAGTGTTTAGTAAGAAAACTATGACGGTAGAAGAGTCTAATCATATTGTTTTTCATGAATCTTCTCCAAAAGAGGAGAAATGTATTATTGATGATGTAGGTAATCTTGAGGATGCTTACTTCATCAAGAATGTGAAAAAGTAATGCAAGAAGATCAAGAAGCAAATCAAGATCATGCAAGAATGCCACAAGCTTGGAAGACTAAGAAATATCATCTTAGTGACAATGTTATATGTGACATTTCTAAGTTAGTGGTAACCCAAAATTATTTGCATAATATTTGTAATTTCTTTGCTTTTGTTTATGAAATTGAGCCTAAGACCATCAATAAAGTCATAGAGGATAAGCATTGGTCACTAGCTATGCAAGAAGAACTAAACCAATTTTAAAGATATAATGTGTGGGATTTTGTCCCTACACCAAGTGACCATCCTATAATTGGCACAAAATGGGTATTTAGAAATAAACTTGACGAGTCCATCTTGATTAATAGAAACAAGGCTAGATTTGTAGCAAAAAGTTACAATCAAGAAGAATGTATCAATTATGATTAGACCTATGCTCCCATAGCAAGATCACAGGTTATTAGCATGCTTCTAGCCTATGCATCTATTATGCACTTCAAACTATTCCTAATGAATGTGAAAGTGTCTTCTTCAATGTCTTTATTCAAGAAGAGGTTCATGTAGAACAACTCCTAGATTTGAAAAATTTAAATTTCCTTATCATATTTTCAAATTTAAGAAGGCCTTTTTGGTTTAAATCAAGCTCCTAGAGCTTGGTATGATAAGCTTAACTCATTCCTTTTAAATAAGGGATTTGCAAGGGGTAAGGTTGATACGACCGTGTTTATACAAAAATAAGAAAAAAATATCTGGATATTACAAATATATGTGGATGATATTAGATTTGGTTATACTAATGATCTTTTGTGAAATAATTTTTCTAATTTGATGATAGGAGAGTTTGAAATGTGTATGATGGGAGAGCTCACTTTCTTTCTTGGGCTACAAATCAAGCAAATGGATAATGGTATTTTTTCCATCAAACAAAGTATTGAGGGGAGATTTTGAAGAGGTTTGACATGGGAAAAGCTAAGGATGCTTCGACACTCGTGGCTACTTCATGCTATCAAGGTATGATAGGATCTTTACGTTATCTAATGTCAAGTAGACCTAATATTTTGTTTAGTGTGTGCATGTGTGCTAGATTCTAAGCTAATCCAAAAGAATCACATCTCACGACTACTAAAAGAATTATAAAATACTTGAAAGGAACCTTAAGCATGGGATTATGGTATCCTAAGGAAGCTTTTACGAGCTTAATAGGCTATTTTGATTCCAATTTTGATGATCGTAAGACAGATAGGAAAAGTACTAGTGGTACTTGCCACCTATTAGGAAGCTCTCTAGTTTCTGAACATAGTAATAAGCAAGCATGTGTTGCTCTTCCAACTGCCGAAGCGGAATATATTGCCGCCATTTTGTGTTGCACTCAAATCTTATCGATAAAGGAATAAAACGTGTCACTTTGTTGAAAGGGTTTTCCTGGTTGTTGCAAGTTTATTTTATTTTAGAGTGATGAGTGATGAACAACTTATTTATTTGGTGACTTTATTTATTTACTTCATTTTGGGGTTCCTTTTAACCATACCATAATGGTTGGTCTCATTTTATTAAGTTAACCATATCATAATGGTTGGTCTAATTTTATGAAGTTAACCATACCATTTCTTACGAGAGGTTGGTATGAGAGAATAATAAAATGAACAAAATAATAAAGTTAGTAGTTAACTGTACCACTTCTTTCAAAGGGTTGGTATAGAGAATAAACAAATAGAGCAATAAATAAATGTTATTTGTAGAAAAGTAAATGACAAAAAATAAATGTTAGTTGCGGAAAAGTAAATGATACAAAGTAAAAGTTAGTTGCGGAAAATAAATGACAGAAAGTAGATGTTACCGGTTAGATTTATTTTTTATCACTCTTTCATTGTTTAAGTAACAATCCAATAATTGAATTGCACTTTTTGCATATTATTGGTAGGTACAAAGTTACGAACCATGAATTGATTTGAACTTATGTTTCTAGGAATCTTTAATCAACAAATAAAATTTATAAGTTAACACTTTACTATTTTACACTTGCATCTCTTTCAAGATTCAATTGTAGTGTAATATAGGGTTATGTTGATCCAAAGGGAATTGCATTACTAGAAGAAAATTATATAGGTATATTATAGCAAAAATAATGATTAACAACTTTTTGATGATTTTTTTGTAATGTTGCATAAAAAGTTAACAAAGAAACATAAACTAATATTCACAAATTCTTGAGGAGAAAATTGGTTTTAAATATAAAATTATTTCTAGACTCAAATGATTTTGAAAACATAAATCAAGTTATGTGTTATACTTTGGTTAATTTCGAACACCAAGTCTTAATCCCCCATCTAGTATCCTAGTATGGAAAGATAATTTTCAAACCTTATGTAATACACTAAATAAAAATTAAATGCCACACGTCGGAGCAGGTTGTCACACGCTACTTCAGGCTCCGTTAACTTTATTCAGCCTTGTACATAAGTTTCTTAAAGTTGATGCTTTGATATGGCAAGTAAACTAAGGTGTAGGTTACATTTTTAGTTCACTTGTCAATACCTTAAGAAGAATCATTTTTTGGATCTTTAAATCAAGTTTTAGGTGATCAAGCTAAAACCACATTAAGAACTTATTAAAGAATCAAAACAAACCAAAAGTAATAAATTGAATATATTGAAATCAAAAGATGATACACATGAAGAAAAGAAATAATATTACACCATAATCCAAATCAATGTGTAGGAGCATGAGCCATCTATCCAAGGATGAGATGCTTTTGGACCCAAAATTTGATTACATAATTAACTTTTGTATCACATTTGCCGACTCCTTTGTCCTCTTGAATCACATTTACATAAGAACTAGCTTGGAACCGTGGCCCCAAAGTGCAACAATTCTAGAGAGAAGTGTTTTTTTGGAGAGAAGAAGTGAAGAATGGAATGTATTTTGAATGGTGGAAGAGAGCCTCTATTTATAGGCAACCAGGTCACCACCTGACCCTCTTAGTCCATGCCACGCGCACCAAACCCTTCAGCATGGGTTTGATCCTTGGCCAAGCAGCTTAGTCATGTTCTTGTTGTTGACTCACCAAAGCTACTTGTGATCTACTTGACCAGACTATTGTGGGGTATTCTGAAAAGTGAGGTCACACTTGATGTCATTATTGCTTGGTGGCCAAGTAAAACCACTTGCTGGGTCCAATCCGCTAGGCTGCTTAGGTGGCACTGCTCAGCTGCCTACTGGAGCAGGTTGTCCTGTCTGGCTAGGTGTGTGGTTCTAGGTTAGGCGTTGTAGGTGCACGCTGAGCTGCCTGCTTCAGCAGGTTGGCTTGTGCTAGGCTTATGTCTGACCGTGCCATGCTTGTATCTAAACAAGCCAAGTTGGTGCTAGGTCAGCTGGGCGACCCTATTGTGCACGCTAGGCTGCTTATTGAGCTACTTCATGTGTTTGGTCCATGCTTTGGCCAAGCACTGAGCTTGCCATGTGTGGATCATAAGTGGCTTATGTGGGCACCTCCTAGCTTGACTATTTTTCTGAATTTTTCTTCTCTTGATTTTTCCTAAAAACTTCACACAAGGATATGGAAAAGAGATGGACAATATAAACGATCAAAATATGACAATTTATCTAAAAAGTGTGGAATTAAGTTGGTTTTGCATGAATTGCATAGGATAAGTGCTATGAAAGGTGTATGAAAATTAGGTATTTTTGGCACTTATCAACTCCCCCAACTTAAGACTTTGTGTCTCCTCAAACATGTCGTAAAGCACATTCAAATTGGTTTTGGCTAATTTTCAAGATTAGATTGACATAATTTCAAATTTTGCTTAAGCATGCTCAAAATTTCCAATGAGATTTTTCAAAATTTGTGAATTTCACACATATTGCTTCAAAACCAAAGCAAATAATTTTCAATCAAAAAATGTTTGTTGTGCACCAAAGTTCAAAGATAGAACTTTTCAAGGAATGTAAGTGTTTCACTCAATTTTCAACCATTTGTATGTAGTAATTTGAACTAGTTATTTGTTTCACCTATTCTCTTAAAATTGCATTTTCAATCAAGGATCACTAGGGACTTGTTTTCGATTGTAATGAGGCTAGACTTGAAAAATCCTGGTTTTTATAGATAAGAAAATTTATTTCAAGAGAGCCAAAAGTTTCAAAATTTTATAAATGAAGCACTTCACTCTACTTTTTCCATAATTTCTTTCCCAACGTTTTTGCTTTTGAACCTTGGTTCTTTTTGGCTTTTTCATTGTACTTTTCAATCTCTTTTTTTTTTCTCTTTTTTTGACAACTTTTGTTATTTTTTTGTAAAGAGATTAATTTTTTTTCACTTTTCCTTTTGAAGAAGCCAAGCCCTCCAACTTCCCCCAACTTATTCTTTTTTCAAACACTTTAAAATTTCATGCTCTCTTAATTATAACTTTTTGTTCTAATTTTTTGTTCATGGGGTTGTTTGAAAAACATCCTCTTTGTTTGGCTCAAAGGGGTTTATCAAAGGATGATCCTATTTTTGGTTAGATATTTTGGCCATTTTTGGTTCAACTCAAGAATAAACATGCCATGATCCTTTCCTATCAATCTTATACATTAAGAGAACTAAAGACTAAAACAAGTTTAATTAGACAAAAGAAATGGTGATTTCACTCTTATTCTCATGTGTTTGGCTCATTTCCTCACTTGGTTTGGATTTACACTTTTGTTTTGAAAAATGTTTGTAACAGTCATGTTACACAAATTTAAAATTCTATTTGCACAAAAAAAAATTTGTTATGACATTATGTGATTATTTTTCACAAAAATGTTTTAGGCTTATATCTCGTTTTGCTCAATGAAAGCTTAAAATTGTGGTTAGCAATTTATCAATCATGCAATCAATTTATTTCATCTATCCATTTCTATTTAGTTTTTGAAAATTGTTTGAGTTTTTAGAGACAAAAAAATTACTTTCTAAGTAAATGCACATCCTACAAAAATTGGTTAGTTTTTTATAATTTTCACATATTCATCAACCATGTTCCCCTTCTTTAAATGATGGCTTGTACTCAAGCCAATAAAAAATTTGTTTTGGAAAGGAGATGTTTGATGAATATGGAAAATTATTAAAAACACATCTAAACTAAAAATTTGCAAACAAGTAAAACATACAACATAATGTAAACTAAAATTAAAAACAAGAAAAAAAATAACTAACCAACAACTTGGTTGCCTCTCATTAAGCGCTCATTTAACGTGAATAGCTTGATGCTTGTTTTTCCATTTCTAGAGGTTATTCTTATGCATTTCCGATGATGGAGATGAAGATGCAAGCATGCATCACATATGTTTTGATGAAGACAAAAGACACAAATAGTTTGATGAAGACAAAAGGTTAATTTTAGATCTTGAAAAGAAGATATGTGAATTACAAAACATCGTTGATGTGCGGAAAATTGAAAATGAAACCTTAGATGCTAAGCTTGATAACCCTTCATGTGATTGTACTACTAATTTAAATATGACATCTATTTGTGAAAATTACATTTGCATGAAACATGAAAATAATGTCCTAAATGATAAAGTTGCTAATTTCACATCTAGTAATCAAAATTCAAACAACTTACTTGCTACATGTAAAAATGATGGGATTAACTCTAGTATGGGATATATGCATGCAAATAACACACTTCACAAGAAATGAGTAGATGTTCTGAAAATTCATATCTTGAATCCACTAAGAAACAAAATCCCCAAGCTACTAACATCAAGGGACCAATGTTAGTTGGGTACCCAAGAAAAACAAGTAATTGTGTATTGCAGGTGTGCTTAAGGACATATGAACTTCAACTTTCATATGGGCAAAAAATGTTCTAGGCACATAGAAAGTGAGAAGGTCAAACTTCTTTGACTTGTCACCAAAGGAAAAGAAGCTATGACACTTATCAGCAACTTTGAAAGTGCGCATGTCAAGATAGCACTTTGGAAAGCTTTCTCACTATGTGTTTAGTTTTGATGAGGACAACTTGTGATTATAAGAGCTTGAAGATCATCAACAAATCAACATGCTTAAGTCTCTAGATTGGTATTAG
>NW_017719102.1:1071240-1071655 GCF_001865875.1 Lupinus angustifolius
AAGGCATGATTTAATCGATTAACATAAGTTTTTGAAAAGTTGTTGAAACTGAAAACTTGAAAAACAGAATCAGTTATGTTTTTAAAACCGCATTAATCGATTAAGGCATTTCATGTTTAATTTCTCACTATTTCACCTCACATGTTCCTGCATTCATTGATGTTTTTGTGAAGATTTTGCATTATGTAAAAACTGTTTTCAACTAATACATTGTCATGTTTTATGAGACTTGTGTTAGAGTTTTAGAGTAAGATCTTAATTGTCTATTTTGAGCATCATAATTGCTTTAGATTACTCTATGTTTTTTGTTGTAAAAAGTGTTGTAACTTTGGGAATCTCAAGGTGTCTTACCACCAACGAGATTGTGTTGTATCTTCATTAGCTTAGTGTTCTTGATAGAAAGAATAGGTTCTTG
>NW_017719102.1:1071755-1074800 GCF_001865875.1 Lupinus angustifolius
TTCTTGGACGGTAGGAAGGGAGTCAAACCAAGGGATAAGGTTCTTTAGTTTCAAGTAATTGTCTCAGTGTTGTAATTGGAAGAATTGCTTGTAAAATATTATTTCAATTATAGTGAAGAAAAAATCTCCCAGATCAGCTGGGAGGCCTAGATGTAGTTTGCAAGTGGACACGTAAACGAACCAGGATAAAAATCGTGTTGCAGGATTTTTCTCTCTCTCTTTCTCTCTTTATTGCTTTAATCGGTTACTTTGTATAGTTGTTTTAATTGCTATATTCTGTTTCTATACTATACTGGTGTAACTTTGATATTTTGTAAGCTCTGTATATTCTTTTCAATCTCGGTTAATTGTCGTGCAAGAAACTGAATCTGTTTGTAATTTCTGACCTGTTTTAATCGATTAAAGTAATTGTGTTAATCCATTATTTGTATTATGTTAATCGATTAATCTGGGGTTATTTCTGCATAATTTGTTGTTTTCGAAAAGCGGATACGCTGACCGCTACACCTATTCAAGCCCCCCCTTCTAGGTGTATTTTCGCCACTGATACCTAACAAACTTGCCATCACAAATGCTTGAAGTTAGGAAGTATTGTGCTAAAAAGGTAAAACAAGGTATCTTTCTTAACTACAAGTATTACATACTTTACGTGTCATAAATATATTCTATAATGAAATCCTAGCAAGGCCATAAAATCAATAATCATGAATTCCCCCATAAATCACCTTTAGGCCTAATGCTTTGTGTTTTACATGTACATGCTCTTAAATGCAAACATGATATTATTGAACAAGAATAAGAATCTTTCAACCATGTTTTGGAAAGCCTATGCTAGTTTAATGCTTGATTAAGCCATCTCCAAAAGAGGAGAGGAAAGGGATGCTTACTATTTTGTAGGTACTCATGAGGATAAACACTTCAAGAATTGATATACTATGCAAGAAAGGACAAGAATCAAGAATTGAAGAAAGACTAAAGAAAACATCAAATATGGCAAACTTCAAACATCTTGATAAGGATGAGGTAAAACATGTGACGTAACCAAATATCGTGTAAATTATGTTCTATAATTGTTAGGTATCAGTGGCTAAAATACACCTAGAAGGGGGGGTTGAATAGGTGAAGCGGTCAAAGTATCCACTTTCCGCAAACAACTTATAATACTGAAAAAACCCCAGTTTAATCGATTAACACAGAAAGAATAATCGATTAACTACTGCTTTTTAATCAATTAAATCAGCTTAGATCGCACAAACAGATTCAATTTCTTGTATGACAAGCAACTGAGATAGAAGCAAATATACAAAGCTAATAGATATATCAGAGTTACAACAGTACAGTATAGAAACAGATTATTATAGTTAATACAACTATACAAAGTAATCGATTAAAGCAATAAAGAGAGTAGGGAAAGAAAAGCGTGCAACAAGGTTTTTATCCTAGTTCGTTTGCGGGTCCACTTGCAAATTACATCCAGGCCTCCCGTCTCATCTGGGAGATTTTTCTTCACTATAATCAAAATAACGTTTTACAAACAATTCTTTCAATTACAACACTTAGACACTTTCTTGAAAACTAAAGAACCTTATCCCTTGGTTTGACTCACTTCCTACCGCCCAAGAAAACCTTTCTTGCGGTGTAGCCCCAGCCAAGAACCTATTCTTTCTATCAAGATTTCAAAGCTAAACAAGATGCGACACAATCTCGTTGGTGGTAAGACACCTTGAGATTCCCAAAGTTACAACACTTTTTACAACAAAAACATAGAGTAATCTAAAGCAATTACAATGCTCAAATTAAACAATTAAGACCTTACTATAAAACTCTAACACAAGTCTCATATAACATGACAATGTATTAGTTGAAAACAGATTTTACAGAATACAAAATCTTCACAAAAACATCAATGAATGCATGAACAAATGATGAGAAACTAAACATGTAATGCCTCTCAATCCTAAAGCATAGAATTCTCTCTTCTCTAATCTCACAAATGCAATTTCATGTAGATGCAGCAATTAACACGGAAATATGCTCTAGCTCTCTTAAAATCTAACATGCAAGAATGAGCTTGAATTCCGAAAACGCAGCTTATAAAGAAACCATTCTGCAGCCCAATTAATCAATTAAGATCGATTAAATCCTTGGTTAGTCGATTAACGAGATACAAAATTGTATATGATTCGGTTTTCCAATTTTTCTGTTCCAACTGCTTTTCAAACACTTACGTTAATTGATTAAAACTTACCTTAATCGATTAACTGCATATTTCTATGTATATTTTTAAATTTCAATATTCAAATACGTTATGCACTTGACTTATACATGTTCAACACTAAGCCAGATAACATGTATATATATTATGCATGAACATATTATGAATGTCATATCTCAAAATAAAATGATTTAATGTATTATGTATAAGAGACATGTATTGAGTTTACCTAAGCCTTAGACTCAACCTAAACTAATTACTAGTCTAAGTCTAATACCAATCTTTAGGCTTAAGCACGTTGATTTGTTGATGATCTGCAAGCTCTTATGAAACACAAATTGTCCTCATTAAAATACATAGCGGGCAAGCTTTCCAATGTGCTCCTCTTGACATGCGCACTTTCAATCTCCCCTTTTTTGATAATGACAAACACTACACCATTTGTTTGATGAATTAGCTTGAAGAATGTATTAGCACTGATTAATAGTATGAAGCGCAAATATTTCGGAAGCAGAATTAAGATCAACCTGCACAATCAAACAACAACAAAACAACCTTTCTCCCCCTTTTGACATTATCAAAAAGATAACACAGGTCAAAAGTAGACAGAGATATTTAGTTAAACATAAAACGAAGTTAATGAATTAATTTGCGATTTAACTATTAACCTATCTTATAATCGGTGGCTTGAACAAAATGCTCTTTTTTATACAATAACATAACTAATAGGTAACGTGAACGACATACAAGATTTACCATATGAAATAGCAATAAGCAGAATAAGCAATATAGTGCAATAACCAGCTTAATTTATGCACCAGAAAATCTCA
>NW_017719102.1:1074900-1075485 GCF_001865875.1 Lupinus angustifolius
ACTGTTCCATACCAGCATAGTACGAGTCTTTCAACCCTTGAAAGTGTAGATCCATGCGGTTGTTCAGCCTTTGTTCCATAGCTTCCATATGAGACATACCAAAAACAGAATCTTGTGATGCTGTCCTAGAGGGCTCCCCCTGATTAGCAGCATTCTGATCATCCATGCCATCCTGATCATCATCACTGGACAGCTCCAGATTAATAGTAGTATGGTCTTCCATGTATTTCCAAGTAGTACCGTACTTGTAGATACCCATCTTGTGAATCAGACTCTCACCAACCAAATGATCCTTATCAGTAGAGTCAACAATAATAGTGTCAGTAACGTCAATACGCAAATAATCCACAATTCGTGATATAAAGATACTGTAGGGAAGCAACTTAGACAGCAACAAGGAAACACTATTCATGATCTTTAAGTTCTCCTCAAGCTAGTTAATCATCACATTGTTCTTAACAGCGTACATGAAACGCAAATCATTCACAGTGGGTTGTGCATGATTTGTGTTCCTCTGCACCAGAATATAAGCGATGATATAATGCAGCAGCCCGTTCTCAACAGATAATGACCCAGCCTTGGTCA
>NW_017719102.1:1075585-1076791 GCF_001865875.1 Lupinus angustifolius
TAACCCACCAACATTAATAAACAGGTCATCACTAATCTCAAATAGTTTTCCAGAAATCATAGACCAATATTTACCATCCTTATATCTGAAATTTGCATAAAACTCCCTAACTAGAGCAGGGTAGACATGTCCCTTTAATTCCAGAAATTTAACGGCTCCCTGAGCCTCCATATCATGCGGGAAACTGAAATTCTATCCCGCCATCCAGGTTAGATCAACATACCTTACATACGTGGGTTTTCGTCCTTGAAACTTAGCCAAGCGAGTCTCTTGCAGAATGAGCGAGTAGAATGGGTTACCACGATCCTGTTGGGTGCCCCGAGTGGAGGATGAGCCAAACTCTGGTCTTCTTCCATGATTGGCAGGGGTTTTGAACCTTTTTGGGCGACTTTGTTCCATTGTTTTGCAGAATTCGAGTTGATTTTGGACGAAACAGAGAGGAAATGAGGCAAACCTAACCTAGGGTTTTGATTTGGGGAAAAACGGGATTGAAGTGAAATAGGATTAAATTGGAGATTTCTAGGAGATTAGAGAGGGTTTATTTATATTAATGCACTTGGGTCAGTTACATCACGGCTATAGAGACTCAAAAGGAAGAGGAAATAGAGAAAATGCCGAAAAAAGTGTGAAACCGAAGTGCTCTCTACACTTAAACTACTGGTTTTAATCGATTAACGGGTCTGATTAATCGATTAAAATCATACGAAAAATGATTTTTAAAAACTGATGCCCAGGTAATCGATTAACATTAAAAATTAATCGATTAATTTGTATGTTTTAATCAATTAAACAAGGTAATTTTTAGATCAAGTAGAACGAATTCAACCTTTTGGGACTTATGCATGCATTCTTAACAGATTAATCCAAACATATGTAATCACAAAAAAAAGGAAGTTATTATGAGATATCATTTTGCATTTTAAGACATTTCATTTAATTCAAGAGACTAATAAGCATGTAGAAGGAAGACATAAACTAAACATCTAGACAGTTTTAATCAAGATATTGTTCATCAAGAATTCCAAGTTCTCTCCTTAGAACATAGAAAGTATCCCGTGGAAGGGGCTTGGTGAAAATATCTGCTAACTGTTTAGAGGTTTCAACAAATTCAAGCACGCAGTCACCTTTTTGAACATGATCACGTAAGAAATGATGTCTAATTTCTATATTCTTGGTTATAGAATGCAAAACGGGATTCTTGGATAG
>NW_017719102.1:1076891-1078506 GCF_001865875.1 Lupinus angustifolius
ACTGAAATCTAGCACACATGCATACACTAAACATGATATCAGGTCGACTTGCAGTTAAGTAAATTAATGAGCCAATCATACCACGATATTTTGTTACCTCTATTGCTTTTCCTTTTTCGTCCTTATCTAGATAGCATGCAGATGCCATAGGAGTGGATCTTCCTTAAATTTATCCATTTCGAATTTCTTAAGTAGCTCTTTGCAATATTTAGCTTGATGAATGAAGATCCCACTTCCTAGCTGCTTTATTTGAAGCGCCAGAAAGAATGTGAGTTCTCCCATCATTGACATTTCGAACTCCCCCTGCATCATCTCAGAAAATTCTTTACAGAGAATATCATTAGTAAAACTCTAAGCAATTATGAAGAAACAAATTCCCTTGTTACAACAATTACACAACAAAATAGAAGAGTAAAATTAAGCTATTACAAAGCTCGAATATAACAAGAAGGCTTTACTCTCAAACACCTAATACAAACTCATGCAATATGACAATGTATTAGTATGAAAACAGAAGTTACAGAACCTAAAAAACTTCATGAAAAGCATCAAAAGTATGCATGAACATGTGAGGGAAAATATGAGAAATTATAACATGAAATGCACTCAATCCTAAAGCATAGAATCTCTCCTTTCTAAACTCACAAATGCACTTAACAACTAGATGCAACAAATATCAGGTAAAATGCTCTAACTCTCTAAGAAATGCATCATGCAACTTATGAGATTAGTTCTGAAGACGCAGTTTATAAAGAATCAGTTCAGAAGCCCAGTTAATCGATTAAATGTTATCTTAATCGATTAACGTGATTCAAAAACGTTAACTGATTCTGTTTTTCAAGTTTTCAGTTTCAACAACTTAACAAACAGTTAGGTTAATCGATTAACGTAATGCCTTAATCGATTAACAACATTTTGAAACGTGTTCCAGTAGCAACCACTTTTCAAAGCAGTTGGGTTAATCGATTAAAGGATTAGTTAATCAATTAACATCAATTTAAATGTGTATTCTTATTACAAAACCTCAAATACGTTATGCACTTAGTTCATACATGTTTAACACTTAGTTTATGCCTAGAATGTACATATACATGTATTTATGTAATGCATGAACATATTATGAATGACATATCTCAAAGATGAAATGATTTAAAAGATTTATGCATATGAGACATGTATTAGGTGCCCTAAGCCTTGACTCAACTTAAACTAGATTCTAGTCTAAGCCTAGTACCAATTAAAGACTAAAGAACATTGATTTGTTGGTGATCTTCAAGCTCTTGTAAGCACAAGTTGTCCTCATCAAAACCATGACATATAAAGAGAGCTTTCCAAAGTGTTCCTCTTGACATGCATACTTGATTATGTCATCAACATATATTTGGACAAGTAATACATGATTTTCACATCTACGTACAAAAAGTGTTGTGTCAACCAAGCCTCTTTCGAACCCTTTTTCCAAAAGAAAGGTACTTAGTCTATCATACCAAGCTCTAGGAGCTTGCTTAAGACCATAGAGTGCCTTTTTGAGTTTGTAAACATGGTTCGGATATTTAAAATTTTCAAAACCAGGCGGTTGGTCAACATAAACTTCTTCTTGAATGTAACCATTCAG
>NW_017719102.1:1078606-1082421 GCF_001865875.1 Lupinus angustifolius
ACATCCTCAATGGCCTCATCAATGGTCTTTGGCTCAATTTGAGATACAAAAGCTACAAAGTTACAAAAGTTTCGTAAGGAACTACGGGTTACCACTCCCGTATATATGTCACCTATTACTTTATCGATTGGGTGAGCTTTCTTGGTTTTCCAGACAGTTGGCGTATCTGAATGCTCCTCAGATTTGGTCTGACCTTCTTCATCGGTTGCTTTCTCATTATCCATATCCTTTGAGTATGCTTCCTCTAAAGCACCTGCAACATCATTAGACATGACATTTCTCTTCTCTTTCGGAGAAGATTCGTTAAATTGAACATGGATAGACTCTTCTACTTGCATTAAATATTTACTAAACACTCTAAAGGCTTTGCTATGCATCGAGTACCCCAAAAAATATCCCTTCATCGGCTTTTGGATCAAAATTTCCTAAAGCCCGCTTTCCATTATTTAAGATAAAACATTTGCATCTGAAAGCGTGAAGATGGGATATGTTTGGTTTACGGCCTTTCAAAAGTTCATAAGGAGTTTTATTTATATTAGGCCTTAGAAGTACTCGATTTATGACATAGCATGTACTATGCACTACCCAGAAGTATTTGGGGGTGTTACTTTCATTAAGCATGGTTCTCGCTAATTCTTCTAAAACGCGATTTTTCCTCTCAACAACTCCATTTTGTTGTGGAGTGCGAGGAGCAGAGAATTGATGAAAAATGCCATGCTTATCACAGAATTTATCAAACTGAAAGTTCCCAAATTCTCCATCGTGATCACTACGTATATATACTATTTTCAGGTTAAGTTGGTTTTGGATTTGCTTGGCAAGATTTTTAAAATATTTGAACACATCGCTTTATGCAGATAGAAATAATGTCCATGTAAATCGGGAGAAATCATCACCAATAACTAAGGCATAATAGCTACCTCCAAAAATCATGATTTGTGATGGCCCAAACAAGTTCATATGGAGTAACTCCACATGCCTTGATGTGGAGATCACATTTTTCTTTTTAAAAGAGTTTTTGATTTGTTTGCACTTTTGACAAGTGTCACAAATCTCTTTGGTTTTAAAATTTAGTTTTGGTAGCCCCTCAACTAGTTCGTTTGATGATAATTTATCTAGATGTCTTACATGGATATGTGCAACGCGTCTATGCCAAAGCCAGATGTCATCTTCTTTTGAAATAAAACATCTTGAAAAAATGTAGTGACATTATCCAAATTAACCATTTAAATATTATTTATACGATGACCAAAAAATTTAAAATTATTAGATAAAATGTCACGAATTATACAACACTCAGATTCGAAAGATACACGGTTACCTTTGTCACAGAGTTGGCTTATACTTCAACATAAAGGACATTTTCAATAAGAGTTTGAGATGAGTTACCAACTGTTCCGGTGCCAAGGATCTTTCCCTTGTTGTTGTCTCCGTACGTGACGTATCCTTTACCTTTAAGTGAAAGATCCAGGAAGTTTGATCTGTCACATGTCATATGTCTTAAACACCCGCTGTCTAGGTACCATTTATGACCTTGTGTTCGAAGACATACCTGTACAAAGATCACTTGCTTTTCTTAGGTACCCAATTGTTATTGGGTCCTTTTCTGTTAGTAATCGGGGAGTTATCTCCCTTCTTTATCCACATATAAACGACACTAGGTACACCGTATTTTCTTATTTACATGAAGATGAAGTGTGACCATATGCACCACAGTAAAAACATGTAGGTGTAGTAAAAACATGTAGGTGTGTGCTTATGATATTTATTTTTAGGATGAGCTATAGGTTTTCTATATGGTCTTTTATTTTTAGTAGAGCGAGTATAGCCTAGTCCTGTACGATCACCAACGTTTCTTGTTTGATTAAGCAAAGTGTCTAATTGTTGTTGACTGTTTGTGAGACGTGTGAGTTTTTCTTTAAGTTTGAAATTCTCTTCTTGCAAAGTCTCGCAAGTCTCACAGACAGGTGGTTGACATAAATTATTTTCAGAGCAGTTACATGTGCTACAGGAATAGATGATGTCTAATGTTTCGTTTTGTACTTTCAATTCGTCTAATTCTTTTTGTAGTTTGCTTATTTTTTTCTTCATTTTGTAGGATTAATATTTTTCTATCAACGTTTATCCTAACCAATTTTTTTAGTTCATCATGTAACTCGACATAAGCCTCATATAAAACATCATAAGGAGGTGAGTCATCTGAAGTGGATGTATACCTCATGTTTATCTTCCTGTGTGCTTGAATTGTCATCGTTGTCAGATCTAGCCATCAGACATAATTTTGCTGACTCCTCCTCACTAGAGGTGCTTGATGTCGTTTCCTCCTCAGGTACATCCCACATGATGTAGGCTTTCTTAGATTTGAATTCCCTGGGAGTGCTCTTTTCTGAATCGGCCTTTTTCAGATAGGTTGGACACTGAAATCGCATGTGTCCTGATCTTCCACACTCGTGGCAAGTGAAGCGATCTTTGGTGTTCTTGCCTTTCTTGGTTGATCCCTTCACTTATTTCTTCTAAAACTTTTTCAATCCACCTTTTCTTTTTATGAATTTACTGAATTTTCGAAAAAGGTCCCATTGTTTCATCATCTAGGTCGGAGTCATATTCATCATCATCTTTATCTTCTTTTGTTTTAGAGGTCGTAGCCTTTAATGTGATGCTCTTCTTCATCCGGTCCGAATCCTCATGCATCGTCAAGCGACCCTATTCCATCTCGTGCTCTTTAAGCTTTCCAAACAATGTGGCTAGTGGCATAGAGTCTAAATCTTTGGATTCCATAATTGCAGTTACTTTCGGCTGCCATTTCATGTCAAGGCAACGTAAAACTTTATTAGTTAATTCTCCTCTGGCAAAAGATTTATCTAGAGCAACTAAATGATTCACAATATGAGTAAATCGCTTTTGCATATCATAGGTAACATGCGAAATAGCTTATACTCGTGGGTCAGCGCATTTAATCTAGCGCGCTTGACTTCGCTAGTGCCTTCGTGAGTCACTTGTAAAGTGTCCCACATTTCTTTTGCATTTTGACACTGCGAGACCCTAAAGAACTCATCGTAGGATAGGGCCGATGTGATGATATTTTTGGCGCTTAGTTTATGCTGGACCCTCTTGTGGTCATCATTGGTCCATAGACTTCTAGGCTTGTCTTTAGGTTTATCGTCCACTAGGTGCTGTGGAACGAAAGGCCCGTTGACTACGGATTCCCAAATATCATTGGTCCATAGACTTCTATAAAGATTTGCATGCGGATTTTCCAGTAGGCATACTCTTCACCACTGAATATGGGTGGTCAGTTAATGGATGAACCATCACCACCAAACGGGTTTGTAGAACCCATTATATTTCCCTTAGGATCACGAATACGCGGTTGAGCTAGCACTTCGTACTAGCTCTGATACCACTTGTCAGGTATCAGTAGTTACAATACACCTAGAAGGGGGGGGGGGTTGAATAGGTGTAGCGGTTAGGGTCAAAGTATCCGCTTTTCGCAAACAACATATAATGCTGAAAAAACCCCAGTTTAATCGATTAACACAGAAAGAATAATCGATTAACTATAACTTTTTAATCGATTAAAACAGCTCAGATCGCACAAACAGATTTAGTTTCTTGTACGACAAGCAACTGAGATCGAAGCAAATATACAGAGCTAACAGATATATCAGAGTTACAACAGTACAGTATAGACATAGATTATTACAGTTAATACAACTATTCAAAGTAATCGATTAAAGCAATAAAGAGAGTAGGGAGAGAAAATCGTGCAACAAGGTTTTTATCCTGGTTCGTTTGCGGGTCCACTTGCAAACTAC
>NW_017719102.1:1082521-1090111 GCF_001865875.1 Lupinus angustifolius
TCTCTCTTTTCTAATCTCACAAATGCAATTTCATGTAGATGCAACAATTAACACGAAAATATGCTCTAACTCTCTTAAAATCTAACATGCAAGAATGAGCTTGAATTCTGAAAACCCAGCTTAGAAAGAAACCATTCTGCAGCCCAGTTAATCGATTAAATTCTTGGTTAATCGATTAACGAGATACAAAATTGTAACTGATTCGGTTTTCCAAGTTTTCTGTTCCAACTGATTTTCAAAAACTTACGTTAATCGATTAAAACTTACATTAATCGATTAACTGCATATTTCTATGTATATTTTTAAATTGCAATACTCAAATACGTTATGCACTTAACTTATACATGTTCAACACTAAGTTTATGCCTAAGATGCACAGATAACATGTATATATATTATGCATGAACATATTATGTATGTCATATCTCAAAATAAAATGATTTAATGTATTATGCATAGGAGACATGAATTGAGTTTACCTAAGCCTTAGACTCAACCTAAACTCATTACTAGTCTAAGTCTAATACCAAGCTTGAGGCTTAAGCACGTTGATTTGTTGATGATCTCCAAGCTCTGATGAAACAAAAATTGTCCTCATCAAAACACATAGTGGGCAAGCTTTCCAATGTGCTCCTCTTGACATGCGCACTTTCAATAATGTCTAATCACATGTTCTGTCCGAAATAATACCCAAGTGCTTGAATACATGCTAGACATCTAGATAATCCTAAATAAGTTCACTTTTCGCCATTATATGCATGTATTCTCAACTGTAAAATGCATTCTTGATTGTATATGCTTTAATGATCTTTTCGCTCAGTGTTAAGTGTAGATTAGGTCTTTAGGATAGATCTTTATCTTAGAGTATTAGCAAACTCCTAAACTAATTCAGACTGTGCCAAAATCTGTTTCTATGTGTTTTAACTAATTACCTGCCTTTTTATCAAATGCCTTAATCGATTATCTGTTCCTTTAATCGATTACCTGGACTAAAAAAAATTTAAATTTTTTAATTGATTAAGTTGGAACGTAATGGATTAACTATGTTAAAATTTAAATCACGTTAATCGATTAACACAATGGTCAATTGATTAAGTGCAATCATAAAACAGATTCAACCTCAGTTATGGGTTACGTTGTTCAAATCCTAACCTCGTGAAGTCTGTATTCTTGTCTAAAATTGATCCCACAATTCATTCTCAAACTCATATAAGAGCTACCCATTCCCTCTTTCTTTCCTCCTCAAAGAATCCAACCCATCAATTCAGTTGTAATTGAAAAACTTAAGCTTACCCCCTTTCAAACCCTAACCTCGTTTAAGCCATAACCAATTACCCATCCAATAATTCTGCAAACATGAGTAACGAGAGACCCAAGAGAGTGAAACATACGGCTGGTTTAGACAGTTATCTGTGTCATCCTGGATGTGCGAGAAATCTCAATGCTGAAGGGTCCTCTTCATATAGGCAGAATCCTCCACTTGGTTTAGACCCATTTTATGCTCCTTCTCTTCAGGTAGAGAGGTTGGCTCAGTTCGTAAGCTAAAAACCTACATATATCAGATATGTTGGCATGGCATGGATGGTGGAGCAAGGATTTCAATTCCCATATGAATTGGAGGTACAAGGGGTCGTACGTTTTCTGGAATTACGTGGTAACATTTACCCCTCTCTGGTTCGAGATTTTTTTGCTAACTTTCAGTATAATGATGGTGGATGTAGGAGTATGGTGCAAGGGAAGGTCATTTTATTGAAAGATGTGTTGTTTATGGATGTGGGAGGTTTATCTTGTGATGGTGGATCCCTTGGAGATTGCAACGATGACAAATGGAGCAAGTATGACTCTACAGATATGTATATAATTCCCATATGTATTACTTGTTTTACTTAACTTGACATGCATATAATTCTGTGTTAATTGGATATTCTGTATTGCGCATTTACTATTCTTAACTGTTTGTAATAAGTGCATATAAGTTTAGTACAATCTTGGTAATCTTGGAGATCGAAAGTAAATTGTTTACACTGAAATTGAACTAAATAATTGATTAAGTTTTTTAGTTAATCGATTAATAGCAGATCAAGTTAATCGAATAAATCTATGTATAATTGATTAGACAATGTATAATTCTATGTTTTCTCTTTGTTTATCGAGCAACGAAAATCGTGTACCGTATCACCTATTCACCCCCTAGGTGAATGACAGATCCCTGTGGAACCCAATAGGAGCTTGATTCATCACCCAAGTATGGTTTTAACCATCGTCCATTCACTTTCCAAGTCATTTGAGACTTGGAATCTTCCAATTCAGTTGCTCCATATTCTTTCACATTATTGTTCACAAATGGTCCTGACCATCTGGTTTTAAATTTTACTGGGAGTAATTTCAATCTTGAATTGAACAAAAGCACCTTTTGACCCTCATGAATAACTTGCTTAAACAGGCTCTGGTGCCAATTGTAAGACTGAGATGAAAACTAAGAGAGGGGGGGGGGGGGAATTAGTTGTTTAAAAACTATGACATATTTTTCTGCAAAATTCAAGAGTTAATAGTAGTGGAAAAGTTATGCAGAAAATATCAAGTAAATTTAAGGAGTTAAGGGAGGAGAGAGTACTTAGAGATTTTATACTGGTTCACCTTGTTGACCACAGAAGGCTACATCCACTACTTTTGGGCATTACTACTATTTGTATATAATAGAGTATAAGGATAGATGTACTTAAAGAATTAGATTATAAATCTTTGAAGCTTTATCTTCATTGTCTTTGTAAGTATTCTTCATTTTCTTTTTTATGTGATATTGGTGTCCTTATATAAACCGTCCCATTGTTAGGAGCAAGATCGTCTTCACAATCTCCCCCTTTTTTATGATGACAAACCAATATGCTCCCTCTATTTTGTATACTTCCCCTTTGATTTGGAGTTATGTTCCTGGAAGAATTTTAAACATAAAATACACTTCTCCCAACGTTTCTCCACCGTTTCACTTCATCAAAAAGAAGAAAAGCCAAGAGTCCAACACAATATATATAGCATACAATATGTATATAGCAAACATAAAGGTAATATAACATAACTTTAAAATTAAAAGATGTTCAAACATTATTCAAAACATAATCAGAAAAAACAATAAGACAACAAATGTGAACAATCATGCAACATTACAATGATAAATCCTAGACAACAAATGTTCTAAGACTCAGGCTTAGTGTTATTGTCTTCAAGATCCATGTTATTGCTCTTATAAGAAAGACGTTGAAGCTCGAATTGGACTTGTTGATTCTGAGCACCAAGAGCATCCATCTGATTAGAGATGTAGCCTTGAAGAAGATGAAGAAGACTCAGCATGAAACTCAGAAGGTTGATGTTCAGGAGGGTTAACAAACACATTTGCAGTTAGATCAGTAGGTGCAACCTCTCTATCACTTTGATGCTTATAGAGTCTGTCAATGAGATCTCGAAAGAAGCCCATTTCCTTATTGATATTTCTTGAGGCAAAAATTCTTGTGGAGAAAATTTAGTTTGAATGATGGAAACATTTCTAATTGTGCCAAGTGGGTCTCCAGGTCACGTTGGGCGTGCATTTGGTCCAAGCTAAGCTGCTTAGTGAGCAACTTCATGTTGACTTCATGCTTTCCACATAGGCCAAGTTGTTGAGTCATTCTTAAGGCTAAGCACACAACTTGCCGCGCTAAGCTTAAGCATGTCGTGTATGGATACTTTAGACCTATTTTGAGCATTTTGATTGCACTTGAATATTCCGTCTCTTTTCTACCTAAATCCTACAAAATAAAGTAGAAAAGAGTTACACAAAGCATATATACAAGATTGTGATATTTTATCCAAAAAGTGTTAAATTAAGTTGGTTTTCTCAATTTTGCCAAGGATAAGTGCCATAAAAAGTGTATGAAATATAGGCATTTTTGGCACTTTTCACAAGGTTAGGAGCAAGACCTTCTTCACACATCACTTATGAGTACTCTTTGTGTTCTAAAGCAAATAAAAATGTTCTTTTTCAAAAAATTTATAATTGTTTTTCCATCTGCTTTTGTTATTGCTAATGCTTCTACCCATCTAGAAACATAATCAACAACCACCAAGATATATTCATTTGAAAATGATGATGAGAAAGGACCCATGAAATCAATGCCCCAACAGTCGAAAATTTCTATTACCAAAATGTTTTGCAAGGGCATTTTATTTCTTTTTCCAATTCCACCGGATATTTGGCATGCATCACATTTTTTAATAAAACTTTTGCCCCGGAAAAAACCAGATTGGAGAAATTTTACAGTAGTTCTTTCTCCATTGTAATGTCCTCCGTAGGCTAAATTATGGCAATGCCACAAGATTTTTTGATCCTCTTTTGAAACACACATCTTCTATGAACAGGTATGGCTTGTCCCAAACATAATGATTGACCTCTTTGAGAAAACTTTTCCTTTGCTAATAATTGAAGTGGTCAAGAATGATTCCTGAAGCTTTGTAGTTGGCTATATCAACAAACCATGGTCTAACTTGAATGAGAAATAGCTTTTCATCTGGGAAAACTTCAACTTTTTCTCTTTCCCCTTTCATGACTTCTTCATTGATTAATCGTGACAAGTGATCTGCCACGAGATGGCCTTTTCCACTTTTGTCATAGATTTCTAAGTCAAATTCCTACAAAAGTAGCACCCATCATATTAACCTTGATTTGGAGTCAGGTTTCTTTAGAAGGTATTTGATTGCAGCATGATCAGTAAAAACAATAATTTTGGCCACAATCAAATAACTTCTAACTTTTTCCAATGCAAATAAAATATCTAGCAATTATTTTTCAATGGTCCCCATCATGATTTTATGCATGCAATAAAAAAGATTGATCCCGTTTAAATATTTAAGAGTCCAACCAATCGCCTATTGGTGTTTCTCCAACACTTGTAACAGTTTTTGTTCTTCCAAGGTGGAAAGTGAATTGCAGATGATAACTAGTTTGTTGGTGTTCTCTTATAAGAATGCATATATGAAATGCACATGTAACTCTTTTAGTTCCAGTTCTTGTTATTTTCTTTCATCTCCACCATGATCTTTTTCAAGCTTTGTGAGCAGAAATATTTGATCATCAGAAAGACTTTTGAGTAATTTTTTTCTCCTTCCTCAGAATTGAGTTTTGGCATATCATAAGAATCATCAGGTTGAGGTTGTTATGAGCAAATTTCTTCTAGGATATCGATCTGAAAACAGTGCCCCTTATCTCTTGGATGATGCATTGCCTTGGAAATGTCAAACTGAATTTCATCATTTTCTACGCGAACTATCAACTTTTTTTCCGTTTTCCATATCTATCCCAATTTTTGTTGCCCTCATGAATGGTCATCCCAAAATGAGTGGGATTTCCACGTCTTCAAATATATCAATTACAGCAAAATCCACAAGAATTAAGAACTTATCAACTCTTACCAACACATCTTCTGCAACCCCTTCTAGATATTTGAAGAATATGTCGGCTAGTTGTGGAGACATTTTTGTTGGCTTTAGTTGCAACCCTCAAATTCTACTCCAAATTTATAGTGGCATTAGGCTAACACTTGCCCTGAGAACAACCAGTGCTTTGCCTATCGAAACTTCTCCAATTGTGACTAGAATAGTCACACTTCTTGGGTCCTTAAGTTTATGAGGAATGTGGTTTGAATGATTGGACTGCAAGTTGCGTTAAGCTGAATAACTTCTTTCTACTAATAGCTGCTCTTATTTGATAGTAGTTCTTTCATGAATTTTGAATATGTTTGCATTTCTTCCAAGACTTCAGAAAATGGAATGTTGATTTCAACGACTTGAAGATTTCCATAATCCAAGCAAACTGCTCCTTCTTTTTGGCTTTTGATGGAGCTGTGGGATAGGGTATTTTTTCTGAACTAGGGGTATTGTTTTTCTTCTTTTTGCACCCCGCTAGTTTCTAGTACATCTATTTTTTATGTACATTTTTTTCTTTTTCTTTTTCTTTTTCTTTTTCAATAACCCTTCCCACCACTTTTCCACTTCTGGTAGTAATACTTTCACAATGTTCTAAAATAGCTGAATAATATTTAGCTATGTGCCTGATATGGTCCCCCATATATTTGATAGCACCACCTGTGATCTTTTGATGCTTGATGATTGTCTGCATGAATTGCTCTAGTATTTCCACAAGTTTTTTTTTGAGATTGGTGAGATGGTGGTTGGTTGTTGATGAAATAGACCGTATTTTGATTAGCACAACTATGACACCAAAAGTTTTATTCCTTTGCCTTCTCTAGATGATTTGGCAATTCTTGTAACTTTTGGTGCACGTTGTTGAGCTTTTGTTAAAAATCCTTTATGGAATTCATTATTTCAGTTTGGATGTCAAGATGTTGGTCCATTTTCCTGAAAAGAAAACACAAAAAGGAAATATGTCTATTTCCAAAGAAAGATTAGTAAGAAAAAGAAATTAATTCACAAAGTTTTGTAATTTTCATTTTTATTCAAATTAAAAATTAAATTTGTAGAAAAAGTAAAGAGAAAACTTTTATGCACAATTATTATAGATATAGTATTCTATATAAAAAAATTTCTATTAAAAAGTAATTCCCCGGCAGTGATGCCAATTTGTTGTAAGATTTTGGACATCTCAGTTCCCCTCTCAACAACAAATGTGTCACTTTGTTGAAAGGTGAATTCAGGTTGCCTTGAAAGTTTATTTATTTAATTTAGAGTGATGAGTGATGAACAATTTATTTAATTACTGACTTTTTTTATTTACTCCCAATTCAGGTTTCTTTTAACCATACCATAAAGGTCGGTCTCATTTTATTAAGTTAACCATACCATTTCTTACGAAAGGTTGGTATATAAGAATAATAAAATGAATGAAAGAATAAAGTTAGTAGTTAACTTTACCACTTCTTTCGAAGGGTTAGTAAGAAGAATAAGAGAATAAAGCAATAATTACATGGTAGTTGCGGAAAAGTAAATGACTGAAAAAAAATGTTAGTCGCGGAAAAGTAAATGACAAAAAGTAAAAGTTAGTTGTGAAAAATAAATGACAGTAAGTAAATGTTAGCGGTTAGATTTATTTTTAACACTCTTTTATTGTTTAAGTAACAATCCATTAATTGAATTGTACTTTTTGCATATTATTCCTATGTACAAAGTTACAAACCATGAATTAGTTTGAACTTATGTTTCTAGCAATCTTTAAGCAACATATAAAATTTATAAGTTAACATTTTACTATTTTACACTTGCATCTCTTTCAAGATTCAATTGTGGTAATTTAAGGGTTATTTCGATCCAAAGAGAATTGCATCAATAGAAGAAAATCATATAGGCATATTATAGCAAAAATAATGATTAACAACGTTTATGATGATTTTTGTGTTATGTTGCATAAAAAGTTAACAAAAAAACATAAACTAATATTCCCAAATTCTTGAGGAGAAAATTGGTTTGAAATATGGAATTATTTCTAGACTCAAATGATTTTGAAAACATAAATCAAGTTATGTGTCATACTTTGGTTAATTCCAAACACCAAGTCTTAATCCCCCATCTAGTGTCCTAGTTATAAGTTCCAAATGCCAACTAAGG
>NW_017719102.1:1090211-1097077 GCF_001865875.1 Lupinus angustifolius
GTTCTTGGGAGAATATGACTGATTTTTCTACTATGATATCAAAGTGTAAGTGCAACGGATTATTTATGCATAATTCAATCAAGTAAAGAAAAAAGTAAATGACAACAATGTGTAGAATAAGAGTACACAAAGAATTTTTATATTGGTTCACCTTCTTATCCACCGAAGGTTACATCTAATACTCTTGTCACACAAAAGTTTTTTCCACTAGATAATTTGAGTTGCAATAATAATTTCTCTCCCCGATACTTTTATACCTTACGCACTCGCAACTAATCTACCATTGAAAATTCCCTTTTCAATTCAAATATTTACCCCTTCTTAATGCACCCTTGTGTCAAAAAGATTACAACAATATGAAGAAAATAACAATGGATTCAGATTGCCTTTACAAGTTTTGAACAAAACTATAACTTGCAATCCTTGATCTCACAATATAAATACTTAGTAAAACCATGCTCTTAATCTTTTTTAAAGTTTAGAACACTTTGCACTTTATCAAGCAACTTCAGAAAATATAAAAGTTTAGAAACAAGGTTGTTTAAGAAAAATGTGTAGAAAATTTGTTCACCAAGTCTTTGAAAGTTTTTGTGTGATTGTGATTTTCGTGTGTTATGATATTTTTGAATTTGGATGTCTCAAAGTCATTAAATAGGCTTCCAATCAGCCATGATATCCTTCCATGAAGAGGAGACACGATTAGAATGAAACCTATTCACTTTGGATGAAAGCTAATCATTTGAATTTGAAAATATGGTCTCAACAATTCATTGTAATCGATTGTCACGAAGTGGTAATCGATTACGCAGACATTCTATCCAAGGTGGTAATCGATTAACAAAATGAATTAATAGGTTACACCAGTCAGTTTTTCTTTGTAACTGTTTTCTCAATTAGGTAACCTGTTATGCAGTTCTAGTAACTTGTTACACAGTTCTAGTCCCTGTTACCAACTGCCTCACAGTTCAGGTAACTTGTTACATAGTTTTGGTAACCTGTTAGCGAGGTCAAGTAACTCATTACTTAGCAATTTTGACTTGGCATTTTAGACATATCCAATTCTTTTAAAAATGATTTTCATTCTTTGATTAGTTGAGCAATGCAACTATATATTTAAAGTGAGTGTAAGGATAGAAGTACCTATATGAAGACTTAATCTATAATTCTCTTGAAATTTGAATCTTCTATGTCATCATGGTCTTCTTCCTTTTCTTCTTTTTGTGATCTTGATGTCTTCATCAAAACCGTGACAAGGTCAAGAGCAAGATCTTCTTCACAGTCTCCCCCTTTTTGATGACGACAAACCACAACTTTTGAAAATTGAGATCTGAAATTTTCTTTGAGGTTTAGCATATGTAGACGATGTAACTTGTTGAAAGTTCGAATATGCTCCCCCTATCTTGTGTACTCCCTCTTTGTTTTATTGTATGGGCCTGAAATGATTTGAAAAATAAACCTCCAACTTTTCTCCCCCTTTTGACATCATCAAAAAGAAGAAAAGCTAGTTTTGTCCAACACAATATACCGTTATATATATATCAGTAAGGTAAAGCACACCTAGAGGGGGGAGTGAATAGATGTAGCAGATCACTATTCCTACTTTTCCGATTTATGTGCAGATTAGAAAATTGTTGCAATTAATCGATTAATAACATGGTTAATCGATTATGGACAATTGTCTTAATAGATTATGCTTAGCATTAATCAATTATGTTGATTCTTGATTCTTTGAAAAGTAGATTTTTCTTGTAGTGAAAACAATGATGATTACTGATCTTTACTATCCTAAATTGATTATAGATTACACGAAATTATCAGTAATTAGCATAGATCACATAAGGTAATTGAAATAGAAAACTATAAAACTAAGATGGCAACTGGGGGGGGGGGGGTTAGTTGTCTTAAATCTATGATAATTGTTTTTGCAAATTTCAAAGTTAGTAGGAGTGGAAAAGTTATGCAGAAAAATATCTAGTACATTTAAGGAGATAAGGGAGAAGAGTGTACTCAGAGAGTTTTACATTGGTTCACATTCTTGTCTACCGAATGTTACATCCAGTACTCTTGCAACACAAGAGATTTCTTCACTAGATATTAAGAGTCAAATTCTCACCCCAAGACTTCCTTGTACCTTACTCACTCTCTAACACCTATGTCACTATTTGGAAAATAACTTTTCCATGTGACTCTATCCCATTTCATATCAAACCCTTGTGATAGAAAGTATTTCAGCAAATTGAACAATGGTAAGGATTGTCTTTACAAGTTTTGAACACTATGATCTCTTGCAATGCCGTAACTCTTTATATACTTAGTTATAATGCTCAGAAGGTTCGAAAAATCTTTGAAACCACACTTAAATCAACTTCAGAAAAATTAATCTTAAAGTTAAGAACAAGTTGAGAAAGTGCAGAAAAAGTGTTTCAGAAAAAATCAGATTGTGTATGTGAGTTGTGTCATTGAATTATGAGTTTCAATGCCTTTAAATTGGCTTTCCAATCAGCCATAACACCTCTATGAAAATTTAGGAGTTCATTGGAATGAAACCATTATGTTTGGGGTGAAATCTGTTCAGTTTGAATCTAAAAATCTGATGCAACAACTCTCAGTAATCGATTACAGGATCGACATAATCAATTACCCAAACATTATGTCCAATTGAGTAATCAATTGCAACATTGTGTAATCGGTTACTCTCATATACTGTAAACTTGTAATCGGTTACTCAACAAGAGTAATCGATTACCATGTTCAGTTTTTGTTGGGTAACTTGTTTCTCACTCATGTAACCTGTTACTTAGTTCTACTAACCTATTACTTAGTCATAGTAAGCTGTTACTTGGATCCAGTAACCTGTTACACAGTATTTTGAAAATTGTTTTAATTTATACTTGAAGTTTTCAATTTTACTTTAAATTTTTTTAAGGATTATTAGTAATTGTATATTATGGAGTATAAGGATAAAAGTACCTATTGACTTAGACTCTAAATTCCTTGAAGCTTTATCTTCATTGCCTTCATAAGTATTCTTCCTTTTCTTCTTTATGTGATGTTGGAGTCTTCATCAAAACTGTGCCAAGGTCAGGAGCATAATCTTCTTCACAATCTCCCCCTTTTTAATGATGACAAACCAATATCTACTTGACAGTGTAGTTTTCTGAGAGTAGCATACTTTGTAATATTTTGACATGACTTGAGTAAGCTCGCCGTATTTTGTATACTAACCCTTTGATTGGGAGATATGTGCCTGGAAAAATTTTAGACAAAAAAAATACACTCTTCCAAGATACACAATATGTATATAGCAAACAAAAAATTAACATAGCATAAAACTAAAAACATTTTCATATATTGTTCAAACAACCAGAAAACATAAAAAAAAGTCAACAATCATGCAACTTTACAAAGAGAAACCTCTACAAAAATTATTCTAAGACTCAGGCTAAGTATTATCGTCATCAAGATCCATGCCATTGATTTTTAGGATAGACGTTGAAGTTCAACTTGGACTTGTTGATTTTGAGCATCAAGAGCATCCATCTGATTAGAGATGTAGCCTTGAAGAGAGAATAACTCGTCCATGATCATCTAATTTGTAGGCATGGCAGCAGATGAAGATGACTCAACTTGAAATTCCGAAGGTTGAGGTTCAGTAGGGTTACCAAAAACATTTGCAGTTGGATCACCAAATGCAGCATGTCTATCACTTATTTCTCACTCATGTAACATGTTACTTAGTTCTGGTAACGTGTTACTTTGATCCAGTAACCTGTTACACAATATTTTGAAAATTGTTTTTATTTATACTTGTAGTTTTCAATTTTATTTTTAAAATACTTTTTGAACATTACTACTATTTGTATATTATAGAGTATAAGGATATAAGTACCTATAGACTTATAGTCAAATTTCCTTGAAGTTCTATCTTCATTGTCTTCATAAGTATTGTTTCTATTTTCTTTATGTGATGTTGGTGTCTTCATCAAAACCGTGCGAAGGTCATGAGGAAGATCTTCCTCACAATCTCCCCCTTATTGATGATGACAAACCGATATCTTCTTCACATTGTAGTTTTCAGAGAGTATCATACTTTGTGATATTTTGACATGACTTAAGTGTGCTCCCCCGATTTTTTATGCTCCCCTTTGATTTGGAGTTATGTGCCTGAAAGAATTTTAAACAGAAAATATAGTCTCCCAACTTTTCTCCCCCTTTGGACTTCATGAAAAAGAAGAAAATCCAAGAGTCCAGCACACATACAATATGTATATAGCAGACATAAAGGTAACATAACATAGCATAAAATTAAAAGATGTTCATACATTGTTCAGAACAACCAGCAAAATAACAAGAACAAATTGTCAACAATCAAGAAATATTACAAAGAGAAATCCTAAACAACAGATATTCTAAGACTCAGGCTCATTGCTATCTTCATCAAGATCCATGCTATTGATCTTATAAGAAAGACGTTGAAGTTCAAATTGGACTTGTTGATTTTGAGCATCAAGAGCATCCATCTGATTAGAGATGTAGCCTCGAAGAGAGAATAATTCCTCCATGATCATCTGATTGGTGGGTATGTCAGCAGATGAGGATGACTCAACATGAAATTCAGAAGGTTGATGTTCAAGAGGGTTAGAATAGACATTTGTAGTTGGATCAACAGGTGCAGCCTGTCTATCACTTTGATGCTTATAGATTCTATAAATTGGATCTTGAAAGAAACCCAGTTTGTGCATTACATCCACAACGATCTTACAATCGCATGCATCAAGTGTGGTTTTGGACTCACCAGTAGTGGATACACGAAAATGCTTAAGTATGTTGGTTATGAAGATTTCATAAGGCAAGGGGCTGTGAGTTTCTCCCACATACCACATTTTTCTCATTATTGTTAAAGCCCAATTGATTTGAATATTATGCTTAAGATCATACATCAATTATAGTTCCATGTCATTAATTTGAGAATGATTTGAAATGTTTTGAAGAATCACATAGCTGCGAAAGTAATGAAGAAAATAATCTTCGAGATTGAGATTCCCTACAACAAGCATATATCTGCTCTTTACAATTTGACCTATAGCCTATTGGTTACACATTCCGATTTCCCGTTTAAGGAATCTACACATATAGTAGCAAAACTCTTTTAATTCATAATTATCCCATTCACATGCAAGACCGAAATTTATTGATGCTACCTTGAGAGGGTATATTACAACATATTGAACTTAAGGTTTTAACATCTAATACAATTTATTTTCCTTTTATCCCATTCAAATTGACGTAATATACTTTAAAAAGTTCAGGATAGTAGGTATTTGATTTGTCACAGAAATCAAAAATATCTTCTTACCTAAGAAGAATAAGGAAATGGAAATCTTCAAACTCAAAGTTATTGATATTACGATACTTAGGAGCAAAGATTGAGCATCTAAGAAAATGCTCCGAGAAGACTTTGCATTGTTCATCATTGGCGTGAAGTCGTGCCAAATCTAGAGGATTAGCCTGAAAAGATGAATTACCTTGCTTCTTTTGAGACAAACCGATATGTTGCTTCCTAGCCCTTGATGATGAAGCCACTGATTGAAGTTTCGAAAGAATAGGTTTTGAATGTTCGAGAGATTTGGGGATTTTTTATTTTGGCCACTAAACACGAAATTTATGGGATAGAAGTGTTTAGAATTTAAAATTTGATATGAAATTACTCAAAAAGAACGCAAATCGGAACAAATATGAAGTTTTTAGAGGAAAACTATGGTAGACACGAAAAGAGGGGTTTGAGGAAGAAGAAGTGTCTGAAAAATGAGGAGGGAAACTTAAATACTAGTTTGACTAATCGGTTAATCAATGTGAGTCATCGGTTACTCAACATAAAAAATTCCCAGATTTCAAACATCAACTTTACGTAATCGATTACACAGATGGGTAATCAGTTACTAAAAGTTTCTGCCAAATGCAGTAATCGATTACTCTCCAGAGTAATCGGTTACTGACCCCATAATTTCAAATCTTCAGGCATACTAATGCCTGGTAATCGATTATTGACCCAAAGTAATTGATTACTTACCCAAAAATTGAAATTTTTAAACAAAACTAAGCAATTTTAAGTACAAGTAGGCATAAGATAAACATAATGAAGAAACATATAATCATATATAAGCATTTAGGACAACTAAGCTTCATCAAGTATGCCTAATTCTCATGTAATTTTATAGAAAGGTTCTTTTTCCAAATGTTTATTAAATATATCTGCTACTTGGCCATGAGTATCAACAAATTCTACAGACACATCTTTCTTTTGGACATGGTCCCTAACGAAGTGATGTCTTATATCTATGTGCTTGGTTTTAGAATGCATTACTCGATTCTTTGTGAGATTTATAGCACTAGTATTGTCACATTTTAGGGGAATGGCACGTAAGTCTAAGCTATAATCTCATAATTGTTGTTTAAGCTACAACACTTTGGCACAATAACTACCTGCAGCTATGTATTATGCTTCAACAATACTTAGGACACCACATGCTTGTTTCTTGCATGACCATGAGACTAGTGCATTTCCAAATATATGACAAGTACCACTTGTTCCTTTTCTCTCAGTTTTGCATCCAACAAATTCTGAATCTGAATATCCTACCAAATCACATATACTTCCCTGTGGATACCATAATCCAACGTCAGTTGTGCCTTTTAGATATTTCATGATTCTTTTGACAAAAAACTAAATGTGATTCTTTTGGTTTTGATTGATAACATGCACACAAATAGACACTAAACATTATATCATGTCTACTAAGAGTTAGACAAAGTAGGGAACCAATCATACTTCAATACTTGTTAGGTATCAGTGGTTACGATACACC
>NW_017719102.1:1097177-1097422 GCF_001865875.1 Lupinus angustifolius
AGTAAGGCTTTACTCTAAACACCTAATACAAACTCATGCAATATGACAATCTATTAGTTGAAAAACAGAATTTACAGAATGTAAAAGCTTCACAAAAGCATCAATAATATGCATGATCATGTGAGATGAAATGATGAGAAATATATCATGAAATGCCACTCAATCCTAAAGCATAGAATTCTCTCCTTTCTAAACTCACAAATGCAGTATCAACTAGATGCAACAATTATCACGAAATATGCTCT
>NW_017719102.1:1097522-1098020 GCF_001865875.1 Lupinus angustifolius
GCAAATATTTCGGAAGCTGTTATTACGATCAACCTGCACAATCAAAAACAACAAAACAACCTTTCTCCCCCTTTTGACATTATCAAAAAGATAACCCAGGTCAAAAATGAGGCAGATATATGAGTTAAGCATAAAACGAGGTTAATGGATTAATTTGGGATTTAACAATTAAACAGTTTTATTTTTGGGTGTATTGAACAAATGCGCTTGTTTAGACAAAAGAAATAGCCAATAGGTAATGAGAACAACATACAAGATTTTAATCAAATAGTAAGCAATGTTATCAACATAAAATCTCCTATGATCAAGAACCATTCACATAACCAAATAAGCTATTCGACATAATTAAAACAAAAAATTAATGGCATAGCATAAAGAGTCAAAGAAGTCAGCAACTATTACAAACCATGATATGTCAATCAAAGACAGATAAAGAGACACGAATAAGTCCTGAAAACAGAAACAACAACTGAATCCATAAAGTGCCATAAAGAAGAA
>NW_017719102.1:1098120-1099304 GCF_001865875.1 Lupinus angustifolius
TGTTCCATGCCTGCAAAGTATGAGTCTTTCAACCCTTGGAAGTGAAGATCCATACGGTTGTTAAGCCGTTGCTCCATAGCTTCCATCTGAGCTAAACCAAAAGCAGAGTCCTGAGGTGCCGTTCTAGAAGGCTCCACCTGAGTTGTAGCATTCTGATCACCCATGCCACCCAGATTATCATCATCGGACAATCCCAGATCAAAAGTAGTGTAGTCCTTCTGGTATTGCCAAGTAGTTCCATACTTGTATATACCCATTTTATGAATGAGGCTTTCACCAACCAGATGATCCTTATCAGTATACTCAATAATGATGGTGTCAAAAACATCAATGTGCAGATAATCCACTATGCCTGAAATGAAAATACTTTAGGGAAGCAGCTTGGACTGAGACAGAGACACACTGTTCATAATTTTCAAAATTTCCTCAGGCCAGTTGATCATTACATTATTCTTCACAGCATACATGAAACGCAAATCATTCACGGTAGGCTGTGCGTGATTTGTGTTCCTCTGTACCAAAATGTAAGCAATGACATAATGCAACAGCCTGTTCTCAACAGATAACGACCCAGCTTTGGTCAGTTGACCCTGAATATACAAGTGAGGACCTCGAAGGAATGACTTATACACCTCAGTAGGGTCAAAGTTATCCTTAACCAGAAGATGATAAACCACCAACATTCATAAACAGATCATCATTAAGCTCAAACAATTTACCAGATATCATAGACCAGTAATTTCCATCCTTATATCTAAGATTCGCATAAAATTCCCTAACTAGAGCAGGGTAAACTTGTCCCTTTAATTCCAGAAATTGAACGGCTCCCTGAGCCTCCATATCATGCGGGAAACTAAAGTTCTGTTCCGCCAACCAGGTTAAATCGACATACCTTACGTACGTGGGTTTGCGACCTAGGAATTTTGCCAAACGGGTTTCTTGCAAGATGAGTGAGTAATATGGGTCACCGCGGTCCCGAGTGGAAGGTGAACCGACTTCCCTTCTTCGTACACGGTTAGCTGTAGTCTTGACCCTTTTTGTGCGACCTTGCTCCATTTTATTTGTTGAACCCGAATTGATGTTGAATGAGCAGAGAAGGATTTAGGCAAACCTAACCTAGGGTTTAATTTGGTGGAAAATTGGGAATGTAGTGGAATGAGGATGATAAAGTGAGATTTCTTGAT
>NW_017719102.1:1099404-1101456 GCF_001865875.1 Lupinus angustifolius
CAACACACACCGGCGGCAATGTATTCCGCTTCGGCGGTGGACAAAGCAACACAGGCTTGCTTTTTGCTGTGCCATGCTACTAATGAACTGCCCAATAGGTGGCAAGTACCACTAGTGCTTTTCCGATCCAACTTACATCCGGCGAAATCGGAATCGGAATAACCCACCAAGGATAGTGAGGCATCCCGAGGATACCATAATCCCATGTTAATAGTTCCTTTTAGATATCTCATGATTCTTTTAACAGTTATATAGTGTGATTCTCTAGGTGATGATTGATATCTCGCACACATGCATACACTGAACATGATATCAGGTCTACTTGCAGTTAAGTAAAGTAAAGACCCAATCATACCACGATACTTCGTTACCTCGATTGCTTTTCCTTTTTCATCTTTGTCTAGGTAGCAAGCAGATGCCATAGGTGTGGAAGCTTCCTTACATTTGTCCATTTCAAATTTCTTGAGTAGCTCTTTGCAGTATTTTTCCTGATGGATGAATATCCCACTTTCTAGTTGCTTTATTTGAAGTCCTAGAAAGAATGTGAGTTCTCCCATCATAGACATTTCGAACTCCCCCTGCATCATCTCAGAAAATTCTCTACACAAGATATCATTAGTAGATCCAAATATTATGTCATCTACATAGATTTGTACAAGTAATACATGATTTTCTGATTTACGAATAAAAAGCGTTGTGTCAACCAAGCCTCTCTCGAACTCTTTTTCTAAAAGAAAGATACTAAGTCTATCATACCAAGCTCTAGCAGCTTGTTTGAGACCATAGAGTGCCTTTTTAAGTTTATAAACGTGGTTCGGATATTTAAAATTTTCAAAACCAGGCGGTTGGTCAACATAAACTTCTTCTTGAATGTAACCATTCAGGAAGACGCTTTTTACGTGCATTTGAAATAGTTTGAAGTTCATAATAGATGCAAAGGAAAGAAGAATCCCGATGGCCTCTAATCTGGCTACAGGGGCATAGGTTTCGTCATAATCGATACCTTCCTCCTGGTTGTAGCCTTAGGCCACCAAGCGTGCTAAGCGTGCCTTATTTCGAATTATTAAGCTTGATTCATCAAGTTTATTTCTGAAGACCCATCGAGTACCAATCACGGGATGATCTTTAGGTTTAGGGACCAAGTCCCAAACACTGTTACGCTCGAACTGGTTTAGCTCTTCTTGCATAGCTATACCCCAGTGTACATCCTCAATGGCCTCATCAACGGTCTTAGGCTCAATTTGGGATACAAAAGCTACAAAATTTCAGAAATTTCGTAAGGAACTACGGGTTACCACTCCCGTAGATATGTCACCTATTACTTTGTCGATCGGGTGAGCTTTCTTGGTTTTCCACACAACTGGCATATCTGAGTGCTCCTGAGATTTGGTTTGACTTTCTTCATTAGTTGCTTTTTCATTATCCATGTCCTTTGAGTATGCTTCTTCCAAAGCACCTGCAACATCATCAGAAACGACCTTTCTCTTCTCTTTTGGAGAAGATTCGTCAAATTGTACATGGATAGACTCTTCAACTTGCATTAAATATTTATTAAAGACTCTGAAGGCTTTGCTATGAATCGAGTATCCCAAAAATATTCCCTCATTGGCTTTTGAATCGAATTTTCCCAAAGCCCGCTTTACATTATATAATATAAAACATTTGCAACCGAAAGCGTGAAGATGGGATATGTTTGGTTTATGGCCTTTTAAAAGTTCAAAAGGAGTTTTATTCTAATTAGGCCTTAAAAGTACTCGATTTATAACATAACATGCAGTATGAACTGCATCAGCCAAGAAGTATTTGGGGGTGTTACTTTCATTAAGCATGGTTCTCACTAATTCTTCTAAAACACAATTTTTCCTCTCAACAACTCCATTTTGTTGTGGAGTGCGAGGAGCAGAGAACTGATGCAAAATGCCATGCTTATCACAGAATTTGTCAAACTGAAAGTTCTCAAATTCTCCCCCGTGATCACTTCGTATATATATTATTTTCAGGTTAAGTTGGTTTTGAATTTGCTTGGCAAGATTTTTGAAAGTTTTGAACGCG
>NW_017719102.1:1101556-1102375 GCF_001865875.1 Lupinus angustifolius
GTTGTTGACTGTTTGTGAGACGTGTGAGTTTTTCTTTAAGTTTAAAATTGTCTTCTTGCAAAGTCTCGCAAGTCTCACAGACAGGTTTTTGACATAAATTATTAGCAGAGCAGTTACATGAGCTACAGGAATAGATGGGATCTAATGTTTCATTTTCTAGTTTTAATTCATCTAACTCTTTTTGTAGTTGGCTTATTTTTTGTTCATTTATAAGGATTACCCTTTTTCTATCAATGTTAATTCTAGCCAATTTCTTTAGTTCCTCATGTAATTCGACATAAGCTTCATACAACACATCATAAGGAGGTGAGTCATCCAAAGTGGATGAGGTGTCAGAATATACCTCATGATTATCCTCGTGTGAGTTTGAATTCCCATTGTTGTCAGATCTAGCCATCAAACATAGCTTTGCTGACTAGAGGTGCTTGATGTCGTTTCCTCCTCAGGTACATCGCATACGATGTAAGCTTTCTTGGACTTGAATTCACTGGGAGTGCTCTTTTCTGAATCAACCTTTTTCAGATAGGTTGGACACTGAAATCTCATGTGTCCTACTTTTCCGCATTCGTGGCAAGTGAAGTGATCTTTGTTATTCTTGCTTTTATTGGTTGAATCCTTCGCTTCTTTCTTTTGAAACTTTTTGAGTCCTCCTTTTATTTTAATAAATTTGCTAAATTTTCGAACAAGGAGACCCATAGTTTCATCATCCAGATCGGAGTTAGATTCATCATCATTTTTTTCTTCTTTTACTTTGGAGGTCGTGGCCTTCAATGTGATGCTCTTCTTCTTCCGGTCTGATTCTTCATTCATGGTCAAGCG
>NW_017719102.1:1102475-1103299 GCF_001865875.1 Lupinus angustifolius
TCAAGACAGCGTAAAACTTTATTAGTTAATTCTCCTCTGGCAAAAGATTTATTTAGAGCAACTAAATGATTCACGTTATGAGTAAATCGCTTTTGCATATCACTGATTGATTCGCTAGGTAACATGCGAAATAGCTCATATTCATGGGTCAGCACATTTAATCTAGCGCGCTTGACTTCGCTAGTGCCTTCGTGAGTCACTTGTAAAGTGTCCCACATTTCTTTAGCGTTTTGGCACTACGACACCCTAAAGTACTCATCATAGGATAGGGCTGATGTGATTATATTTTTGGCGCGCAGGTTATGCTGGACCCTTTTGCGCTCATCATCGGTCCAAAGACTTTTAGGCTTGTCTTTAGGTTCATCGTCCACAAAATCCTGTGGAACGAAAGGGCCGTTGACTACGGATTCCCAAATATCCGAGTCTATGGCTTCAATAAAAATTTGCATGCGGACTTTCCAGTAGGCATACCCTTCACCACTGAATATAGGTGGTCGATTAATGGATGAACCATCACCACCAAACGGGTTTGAAGAACCCATTCCTTTTCCCTTAGGATCACGAATACGCGGTTGAGCTAGCACTTCGTACTAGCTCTGATACCACTTGTTAGGTATCAGTGGTTACAATACACCTAGAAGAGGGGTTGAATAGGTGTAGCGGTTAGAATATCCGCTTTTCAAAACTCAACACTTAATGTTGAATCACCCCAATTTAATCGATTAAAAGAATGAATATAATCGATTAACGTACTAGACTTAATCGATTAAAACAGAACAGTAAGCTTACACAGATTCGGTTTCTTGCACGACAATTAACCGATA
>NW_017719102.1:1103399-1108037 GCF_001865875.1 Lupinus angustifolius
TACTATACAAGTTAACCGATTAAATGCAATAAAGAGAGAGAGAGAGAGAGAAAAAATCCTGCAACACGATTTTTATCCGGGTTCGTTTGCTTGTCCACTGCAAACTACATCCACGCCTCCCGGCTGATTTGGGAGATTTTCTTCACTATAATTGAATCAATGTTATTACAAGCACATCATCCAATTACATGGTGTGACTCCCTTCCTACCGACAAAGAAACCTTTCTTTCGGCGTAGCCCCAGCCAAGAACCTCTGTTCTTTCCTAATCAAGAACTCTAAGCAATATGAAGATACAACTCAATCTCCTAGGTGATACGACACCTTCAGATTCCCAATGTTACAACAATTTTTTCACAACAAAATTACAACTTAAGCAATTACAAAGCTCATATTTAACAAGTAAGGCTTTACTCTAAACACCTAATACAAACTCATGCAATATGACAATGTATTAGTTGAAAAACAGAATTTGCAGAATGTAAAAACTTCACAAAAGCATCAATAAAATGCATGAACATGTGAGATGAAATGATGAGAAATATATCATGAAATGCCACTCAATCCTAAAGCATAGAATTCTCTCCTTTCTAAACTCACAAATGCACTAACAACTAGATGCAACAAATATCACGAAATATGCTCTAACTCTCTAAGAAATGCAACATGCAAGTTATGAGATCAGTTCTGAAAACGCAGTTTATAAAGAATTAGTTCTGAAGCCCAGTTAATCGATTAAAGCCTTGGTTAATCGATTAACGTTGTTCAAAAACGTAACTGATTCTGTTTTCCAAGTTTTTCAGTTGCAACAGCTTTTCAAAAAGTGAGGTTAAAGTTAATCGATTCACAGCATTTTTCATGTGTATTTTTAAATACAAAACCTCAAATACGTTATGCACTTAGTTCATACATGTTTAACACTTAGTTTATGCCTAGAATGCACATATACATGTATTTATGTGATGCATGAACATATTATGAATGACATATCTCAAAGATGAAATGATTTAAAAGATTTATGCATATGAGATATGTATTAGGTGACCTAAGCCTTAGACTCAACTTAAACTAGTTTCTAGTCTAAGCCTAGTACCAATCAAAAGACTTAAGCATGTTGATTTGTTGGTGATCTTCAAGCTCTTATTAGCACAAGTTGTCCTCATCAAAACCATGACATATAAAGAGAGCTTTCCAAAGTGTTCCTCTTGACATGCACACTTTCAATACTTTGATATGTCAATGCATTTTCCGACTTTATCTATATCGATGTATGTACCAGAACCCATAGGAGTGACAATTGGCTTGCAGTCATCCATTTCAAATCTTTTCAGCGAGTCTCTACAATATTTGGATTGACTTACAAAAATGCCATCCTCGAGTTTTTTGATTTGCAATCCAAGGAAATAATTTAACTTCCCCAGCATGGACATGCAAATGGGAAATGTTTTAACCATAACATTCTGTACTAACTGCATCAATATTGTATGAGCAAGTTCTTCTAAGGATCGATTCTTTCCCTCTACAACACCATTTTGATGTGGTGTTCTAGGAGCAGAAAAATTATGATTGATACCAAGATCATCACAAAATTCTTCAAAACAAATTTTTTGAAATTCTCCCCCATGATCACTTCTTATATCAGCGATTTTCAGTGATTTTTCATTTGAACTCTTTTAGCATATTTGCTAAAGGCAATGAATGCCTCCTTATTATGAACTAAGAATAGAGTCCAAGTATATCTTGAATAATCGTCTACTATAACAAGAGCATAGTAGTTACCACCATAACTTTTGGTCCTTGAGGGGCCAAATAAGTGCATGTGTAGTAACTACACTGGTCTATCGGAAGAAACCATTTGCTTAGGTTTGAAAGAAGTTTTTGTTTGTTTACCTATTTAACAAGCACTACATAGTTTGTCTTTAACAAACTTCATTTTGGGTAAACCAACAACAAAATCTTTCTTAATCAGTTTAATCACATGATCCATATGAATATGAGCAATTCTCCTATGCCAAAGCCATGCGTCATGATTATTTTTAGCAACTAAACATTTTATTGGTAAAGAATAATCTAAATCAATCATATATATATATATATCATTTATCCTCTTACCAATTAGTTTAGAGTTATTAGAATCCTTACTTTCGATGATGCACTTATTAGGGTAGAATACCTCATGGAGTCCTTTGTCACATAGTTGACTTAGGCTAAACAAGTTGTGCTTGAGTCCCTCAACATACAATGCTCCTTCTACAATTGTTGAAGATGGCTTACCAATTCTACCAACTCCAAGTATTATTCCTTTGTTGTTGTCACCATATGTAACATAGCCTTTGTCCCTTGGAGCAGGGATAAAGAACTTATCTTCGTCAACCATCATGTGTTTTGAGCAGCCGATATCAAAGTACTATAGGTTGCAAATGACTCTCAAATTATCCAACAAAACAAGTTAAGTAATATTAGGTACCCAATTTTCTTTGGGTCCTACATGGTTAGCACCTTTCTCAAGCCATCTATAGTGACCTAAGGGCACACCATATTTTCTAATCATGCAAGTATTTGGTGTATGCTTATGGTTCTTACAATAAGTACATATGGGATGATGCTTATGTATCCTAGTTTTCTTGTTACTACAAATTGTTACTACAAACAAATGCATGGATACTTTATTTTTGAAAGTTTATTTTTGTGGAGACATTTTGTTTCTTAGAAACTTGGCTGTTAGAATAGCCAAGACCTCTTCGGTTTGTAGAATGTCTTAGATCTTTTATTATTTTTTCCAGATTTTTGCTACTCTTGTATAATTTATTAAGTTCAAGACTTAATATTCAAACTTTCTTTTCATGAGTAATGCAGTTTTGACATGAAGAAGATGATGATTTATTTCTGAATATTTCTAACTCAATTTTTTATTTTAAAAATAATTTAGAGAGTTTGACATATTCATCATGTATGTCGTTAAATGCAAGTTTTAATTCAGAAGATGAAAATAGGTTAGTTTCATTTACCTCTTCATCATTATAGTGATGAGATGCTATTAGTGAGAGATGAGCTTGTTCTTCATTTCTAGTTCAGAGGTAGAATTGGTATCATTGCCTTCCCAAGCTATGTATGCTCTTCGTCCCGTCCTCATTTCATTTTCCCCTTTGAAGGAATTCTTTTTCAGGGTTGGACAATCCATCTTCATGTGACCAGGGTTACCACATCCAAAACATGTGAAGTTTTACTATGAACTGGAGGCGTCATTTTTCTTGGTGAATTTCTTCATTTGTCCAGTTTTAGCGCATTTGTTCCTTTTAAGGAACTTGCTGAACTTCTTTACAAAAAGACTTATGTCTTCCATCTCTTCCTTTTCTGATTCATCTCCTGATGACTCATATCTATATGCATGTGCTTTGAGAGAAATATTTTTCTTCTTCTTTTATTGCTCTTCATGTTGTTCAAGTTGGCTTAATTCCAATTCGTGTTCCTGTAATTTACCAAATAAAGCAGTCAAGGACATTTTTTATAAACTTTTCTTTTCAGAAATGACTGTTACTTTTGGTTGCCATGTTCTGGTGAGTGATCTCAAAACTTTTAAGTTCAAGTCATTATTTCATAATATTTTTCATGTGCAATAAGATGATTTGTAAGGTGAGTAAATCTCTTTTGGAGATCTAGTATTTTCTCTCCAGGCTTCATACAGAACATTTCGTATTCTTGGGAGAGAGTGTCGAGTCTCAACCTTTTTACTTCCTCAGTTCCTTTGTGGGTGATTTCTAGTGTATGCCACATTTCTTTATCAGATTTGCAGTTTGATACTCTAAAGAATTCATCAATGCCAAGTATTAAAGTGAGGATGTTCTTCGCCTTGAGATTGTATGGCACCTTCTTTCTGTCTTCATCATTCCATGAGGATTTTGGCTTCACTTCCCTTACACTATTAACAATAGTGAACAGTTAATAGGGTCCTTCCTCAATCACATTACAAATACTCGAATCTTGAGATTCTATAAAGATTCCCATCCTGATTTTCCAAAAGTCATATCATTCTCCAACAAAATTTGGAGGGCGATTGATGTGGCAACCTTCTCCCAGAAATGATCTTATGCCATTTCAGATACAGTATCAGAATTGAGAATAATTTACTCAGAATACGATGTGTGCCAATTATAAGACTGAGATGGCAACTAAGAGCGGGGGGGTGAATTAGTTGTCTTAAATCTATGATTGATTTTTCTGCAAATTTCAGAGTTAGTAGCAGCGGAAAAGTTGTGCAGAAAAATATCAAGTCATTTTAAGGATATAAGAGAGAAGAGAGTACTCAGAGAGTTTTGTACTAGTTCACCATCTTGTCCAGCGAAGGTTACATCTAATACTATTGCAGCACAGGAGATTTGTTCAATAGATATTGAGAGTAGTAATTACTAATTCTCACCCCGAGACTTCCTTGTACCTTAATCACTCTCTAATACCTATGTCACTCTTTGGAAAACAATCTTTCCAAGACACTCTACCCCCTTTCTTATGACATGCTTGTGATACAAAAGTATTTCAGCAAATTGAATGAGGAAAAACTTTGACAATGGCAAGGATTGCCTTTACAATATTTGAATATTATGATATATTGCAATCCGGTAATTGTTTATACACTTAGTTAT
>NW_017719102.1:1108137-1108351 GCF_001865875.1 Lupinus angustifolius
TTGATAGGAAATAGCAACCAAAGGTAACCGCAATAATGTAGTCAAAGAATTTAGACAACATGCCATTAGCTACTCTGTTTGGGATACTCCAAGAACATGAAATGGAGTTAGGGCGTTTAACAATAAATGAAGAATCAAACAATAATAGAATCACACTCAAGGCTACAAGACTTCAAGAAGATGAAGAAAGTGAAGATTCCAGTTCAGATTCTGA
>NW_017719102.1:1108451-1109911 GCF_001865875.1 Lupinus angustifolius
TTCTGTACTTGTGCTATACTGAAGGATACTCTGATAAAATCTGTAAGCTCTGTTATTCGTTCCATTATCGGTTAACTGTTGTGCAATTAATCGTTTCTGTAATAGCTTACTGTTTTTGTTTAATCGATTAAGACTGTTCTGTTAATCGATTATCCTTGTTCTGTTAATCGATTAAGTTTGTTCTGTTAATCGATTATCTTCATCCTGTAATCGATTAATTAGGGGTGATTCAAAATTAAGTGTTGAGTTTTGAAAAGCGGCTATTCTAGACGCTACACCTATTCAACCCCCCCTCCCCTTCTAGGTGTATTGTAACCACTGATACCTAACATTCTTAACATCGTACATGAAACGCAAATCATTCATAGTGGGCTGCGCATGATTTGTGTTCCTCTGCACCATAATATAGGCAATGACATAATGTAGCAGCCTGTTTTCAACAGATAATGACCCAGCCTTGGTCAGTTGACCCGGAATATACAAATGAGGACCTTTAAGAAATGACTTATAAACCTCAGTAGGATCAAAGTTATCCTTAACCCATGAGAAATCTCCTATTCCATAACCCGAAGATGATAATCCACCGACATTCATAAACAGTTCATCACTAATCTCAAATAGTTTACCAGAAATCATAGACCAATATTTACCATCCTTATATCTGAAATTTGCATAAAATTCCCTAACTAGAGCAGGGTAAACTTGTCCCTTTAATTCCAGAAATTTAACGGCTCCCTGAGCCTCCATATCATGCGGAAAACTGAAATTTTGTTCGGCCATCCAGGTTAAGTCGACATACCTTACAGAAGTGGGTTTGCGTCCTTGGAACTTTGCCAAACGGGTTTCTTGCAAAATAAGCAAGTAAAATGGGTCACCGCGGTCCCGAGTGGATGATGATCCAACTTCCTGTCTTCGTCCACGGTTGGCAGGAGTTTTGAACCTTTTTGCGCGACCTTGCTCTATTTTAGTTGTAGAACCCGAATTGATGTTGGACTGTGTAGAGAAGGATTGGGCAAACCTAACCTAGGGTTTAATTTGGGGAAAAATGGGAATCTGATGGAATGAGGATGACAATGTGAGATTTCTAGATGGTTTGAGAGGGTTAGGGTGAGGTTTATCTACCTTAGAGCACTTGGATCAGTTGAGTTGCAATTTCAGAGACTCAAAAGTGAAAAGAGGTGGAGAAAATGCCGAAAAAAGCGTGAAACCGAGGTGCTGTCTGTACTTAAACTGCTTGTTTTAATCGATTAACGGGCATGGTTAATCGATTAAAATCATGTAAAAATTGATTTTTCAGAAAATAATGCCCAGGTAATCGATTAACACTAAGTGTTTAATCGATTAAACACGGTAAAAAAATGGTTTTTAGCTAGCAGAACGGTTTCAACGGTTTTTAGCTAGCAGAATGGTTTCGACTCTTTAGGGCTTATGCATGCATTTTAACGGATTAATCGACACAT
>NW_017719102.1:1110011-1110234 GCF_001865875.1 Lupinus angustifolius
CATCCTTGTTTAGGTGGCAAGAAGATGCCATAGGAGTGGAGGCTTCCTTACATCTATCCATATAAAATTTCTTAAGTAGCTCTTTGCAGTATTTCGCCTGATGATTGAATATCCCACTTTCTAGCTGCTTTATTTGAAGTCCCAGAAAGAATGTGAGTTCTCCCATCATAGACATTTCGAACTCTCCCTGCATCATCTCAGAAAACTATTTACAGAGAATATC
>NW_017719102.1:1110334-1110754 GCF_001865875.1 Lupinus angustifolius
CTGGTTTAGCTCTTCTTGCATAGCTATACCCCAGCGTACATCCTCAATGGCCTCATCAATGGTCTTAGGCTCAATCTGAGATACAAAAGCTACAAAATTGCAAAAATTTCGTCAGGAACTACGGGTTTCCACTCCCGTAGATATGTCACCTATTACTTTGTCGATTGGGTGAGCTTTCTTGGTTTTCCACACAGCAAGCATATTTGAATGCTCCTGAAATCTAGTCTGACATTCTTCATTGTTTGCTTTTCCATTATCCACGTCTTTTGAGTATGCTTCTTCTAAAGTACCTGCAACATCATCAGACACGACCTTTCTCTTCTCTTTTGGAGAAGATTCGTCAAATTGTACATGGATAGACTCTTCAACTTGCATTAAATATTTATTAAAGACTCTAAAGGCTTTGCTATGCATCGAGTA
>NW_017719102.1:1110854-1113274 GCF_001865875.1 Lupinus angustifolius
GCATAATAGCTACCTCCAAAACTCATGATTTGTGATGGCCCAAACAAGTCCATATGGAGTAACTCCAAAGGCCTTGAAGTGGAAATCACATTTTTTTTTTAAAATGAGTTTTTGGTTTGTTTACACTTTTGACAAGTGTCACAAATCTCTTTGGTTTTAAAATTTAGTTTTGGTAGACCGTCAACTAGTTCGTTTGATGATAATTTATCTAGATGTTTTACATGGATATGTGCAACGCGTCTATGCCAAAGCCAGATGTCATCTTCTTTAGAAATAAAGCATTTTGAAAATAATGTAGTGACATCATCCAAATTAACCATGTAAATATTATTTATACGATGACCAACAAATTTAACATTATTAGATAAAATGTCACGAATAATACAACAATCAGAATCGAAAGATACACGGTTACCTTTGTTGCAGAGTTGGCTTATGCTCAAGAGGTTAGGTTCTAATCTTTCAACATAAAGGACATTTTCAATAAGAGTGTGAGATGAGTTACCAACTGTTCCGGTGCCAAGAATCTTTCCCTTGTTGTTGTCTCCGTACGTGAGTATCCTTTACTTTTAAGTGAAAGACCCATAAAGTTTGATCTGTCACTTGTCATATGTCTCGAACATCCACTGTCTAGGTACCATTTCTGTCCTTGTGTTCGAAGACGTACCTGCAAAAAGATCACTTGCTTTTCTCAGGTACCCAATTGATATTGGGTCCTTTTCTGTTAGTAATCGGGGAGTCATCTCCCTTCTTTATCCACATATAAACGCCGCTAGGAATACCATATTTTCTGATGTAACATGAATATGAGGTATGACCATATGTATTGCAGTAAAAACATGTAGGTGTGTGCTTGTGATATTTATTTTTAGGACGAGCTACAGGTTTTCTATATGGTCTTTTGTTCCTAGTAGGGCAAGTATAACCTAGTGTAATCACCTAAGTTTCTTGTTTGGCTTAGCATAGTGTCTAACTGTTGTTGACTGTTTGTGAGACGTGTGAGTTTTTCTTTAAGTTTAAAATTGTCTTCTTGCAAAGTCTCACAGACAGGTTTTTGATATAGATTATTTTCAGAGCAGTTACATGTGCTACAAGAATAGATGAGGTCTAATGTTTCATTTTCTAATTTCAATTCATCTAATTCTTTTTGTAGTTTGCTTATTTTTTGTTCATTTATGAGGATTACCCTTTTTCTATCAACGTTTATCCTAGCCAATTTCTTTACTTCCTCATGTAACTCGACATAAGCCTCATATAATACATCATAAGGAGGTGAATCATCAGAAGTGGATGAGGTGTCAGAATATACCTCATGATTATCTTCGTGTGTGCTTGAATTCCCATCGTTGTCAGATCTAGCCATCAAACATAGCTTTGCTGACTCCTCCTCACTAGAGGTGCTTGATGTCGTTTCCTCCTCAGGTACATCCCATACGATGTAGGCTTTCTTAGACTTGAATTACGTGGTAGTGCTCTTTTCAGAATCAACCTTTTTCAGATAGATTGGACACTAAAATCGCATGTGTCCTACTTTTTCGGACTCGTGGCAAGTGAAGCGATCTTTGGTGTTCTTGCCTTTGTTTGTTGATTCCTTCGCTTCTTTCTTTTGAAACTTCTTGAATCCTCCTTTTCTCTTTATGAATTTACTGAATTTTCGAACAAGGAGACCCATTGTTACATCATCCAGATCGGAGTCAAATTCATCATCATCTTTATCTTCTTTTTTTTTTGGAGGTCGCAGCCTTCAATGTGGTGTGATGCTCTTCTTCTTCCGGTCCGAATCCTCATTCATCGTCAAGCGACCCAATTCCATTTCGTGCTCTTGAAGCTTTCCAAACAATGTAGCTAGAGGCATAGAGTCCAAGTCTTTGGATTCCACAATTGCAGTCACTTTTGGTTGCCTTTTCCTGTCAAGACCACGTAAAAATTTATTAGTTAATTCTCCTCTGGCAAAAGATTTATCTAGAGCAACTAAATGATTCACAATATGAGTAAATCGCTTTTGCATATCACTGATTGATTCGCTAGGTAACATGCAAAATAAACTCATACTCGTGGGTCAGCGCATTTAATCTAGCGCGCTTGACTTCGCTGGTGCCTTCGTGAGTCACTTGTAAAGTGCCCCACATCTCTTTTGCATTTTGGAACTGCGAGACCCTAAAGAACTCATCATAGGATAGGGCCGATGTGATGATATTTTTGGCGCATAGGTTATGCTGGACCCTCTTGCGCTCATCATCGGTCCATAGACTTTCAGGCTTGTCTTTTGGTTCATCGTCCACTAAATGCTTTGGAACAAATGGGCCGTTGACTACGGATTCCCAAATATCCGAGTCAATGGCTTCTATAAAAATTTGCATGCGGACTTTCCAGTAGGCATACCCTTCACCACTGAATATAGGTGGTCGGTTAATGGATGA
>NW_017719102.1:1113374-1114300 GCF_001865875.1 Lupinus angustifolius
AATTAAAGAACCTTATTCCTTGGTTTGACTCCCTACCTACCGCCCAAGAAAACCTTTCTTATGGTGTAGCCCCAACCAAGAACCTATTTTTTCTATCAAGAACTCTAAGCTAATGAAGATACAACACAATCTCGTTGGTGGCAAGAAAACCTTTCTTGCGGTGTAGCCCCAGCCAAGAACCTATTCTTTTTATCAAGAACTCTAAGCTAATGAAGATAGAACGCAATCTTGTTTGTGGTAAGACACCTTGAGATTCCCAAAGTTACAACAATTTTCACAAGAAAAACATGGAGTGATCTAAAGCAATTATAATGCTCAAAGTAGACAATTAAGACCTTACTCTAAAACTCTAACATAAATATCATATAACATGACAATATATTAGTTGAAAACATATTTTACAGAATACAAAATCTTCACAAAAACATCAATGAATGCATGAACATGTGAGGTGAAATGATGAGAAATTAAACATGAAATGCCTCTCAATCCTACAGCATAGAATTCTCTCTTTTCTAATCTCACAAATGCAATGTCATATAGATGCAACAATTAACACGAAATATGCTCTAACTCTCTAAAAAATGCAACATGCAAGTTATGGCTTCAATTCTGAAAACGCAGTTTATAAAGAATCACTTCAGCAGCCCAGTTAATCGATTAAGACCTTGGTTAATCGATTAACATGTTTTAAAAACGTAACTGATTCTGTTTTTCCAAGTTTTCAGTTTCAACAACTTTTCAAAAACTTATGTTAATCAATTAAATCATGCCTTAATCGGTTAACAACATATTTGCACGTGTATTTTCAAATTGCAAAACTCAAATATATTATGCACTTAATTTATACATGTTCAACACTAAGTTTATGCCTAGGATGCACAGATGACATGTATTTATATGATGCATGAACATATTATAAATGA
>NW_017719102.1:1114400-1150008 GCF_001865875.1 Lupinus angustifolius
AAACTTTAAAATGATTTGAAGTTTTATGCATATGAGACATGTATTGAGTTTACCTAAGCCTTAGACTCAACCTAAACTAATTACTAGTCTAAGTCTAATACCAATCTGAGACTTAAGCATGCTGATTTGTTGATGATCTTCAAGCTCTTATAATCACAAGTTGTCCTCATCAAAACTAAACACATAGTGAGAAAGCTTTCCAAAGTGCTATCTTTACATGCGCACTTTCAACCTCAATATTTGGAGATATCAATGCATTTTCCGGTTTCCTCAGCATCAATGTATGTTCTAGAACCCATGGGAGTTGTGGTAGGTTTGCAGTCGTCCATTTCAAAGTGTTTCAACATATCCCTAAAATATTTAGATTGGCAAATAATGATGCCATCCTTGAGTTGTTTGATTTGTAGTCCAAGAAACTTGCTCAATTTTCCCATCATGGACATCTGAAACTCCCCTTGCATCATCTTACCAAATTCACTACACAGAAGATCGTTAGTAGAACCGAAAATAATATCATCAACATAGATTTGAACAATTAAAGTATGTTGATCTATTTTCTTAATAAGTAAGGTAGTGTTGACCTTTCCTTTAGTAAATCCTTTATCGGTTAAAAATTTTGTTATAAGATCATACCATGCTCTTATATAAATAAATATAATAACAACATTACTTATACGAAGGATTATTTTTTTGATGTTCTATGCATAGGTAACAAGGCCTTTATTTCTTGAATAAATGGTAATTTTAAATCTCCATGTGGAATGTGCTTTGAATAGCCGTTATTATGATAACACGTTTTTGCTTATTGCTTTCAAGCACTACTGCAAAACAAATTAAAAACGTTTTCTAGGTACCCAATGTGATTTGGGTCCTGCGGGGTTAGCACCTTTTTCTATCCATTTATATTGGCCAGATGACACAGCATAATTTCTAATATGATAAGTGTTAGGTGTCTGACCAATTTTATCACAGTAAGAACAAATGGGTAAATGCTTATGTGTCAAAGATTTTATTTTAAAATAGGATTAGTATGGGCACTTTCTTTATAAAACTATGTAGTGCTTCCCACAATTGTTTTACCTAGGACATTCTTGTTTTCAGCCACATGACTATTGGCATAGCCAAGACCTTTACGGTCTGTTGAATGTCTTTGGAAATTTATGATCTTGTCTAAATTGTGACTGCTCTTGTTGAGTTTGTTAAATTCAAGACCTAATGTTGAAACTTTAGAACATTGTTATGGCTTTCTAAAATAAAAATTTCATTATCTTTCTTTAGAATATTGGTATGGCTTTCCAAAATAAAATTTCATTTTTCTGTTTTAGGAAATGTTTGGAAAGCTTAACATATTCTTGATGCAAATCATTAAAAGCATTTTGTAACTCATCATATGAAAATGTATCATTTGGTTCGGAGTTACTAACCTCATAATCGACATTTGAATATTGTGAAGCCATGAAGGAAATGTGTGCTTGCTCTTTAATTCTGAGTTCTGCATTTGAACCATCATCTTTATCTTCTAATATGACATTTGTTCTTCTATGCTTCTTACCCTTCTTTCTTTTGAAAGTATGATGATTTTGAAGGGTTGGACAAGCACGTTTAAGATGATCTTTTATTCTGCATATAGAGCATGCAAATTTTTGCTTTGATGTTGATGCTTCACTATTTGTTCGGACCTTTGCACTTCTTTATTTCCATGCATTCTTTCTAGACTGTCCCAAATGTCTTTTGACAATTTTCAACTTGACACTCTAAAAAATTATTTGTCTTCTAGAGTCTGAATAAGAATGTTTTTTGCTTTAAGGTCATATTTCACTTACTTTTTATCTTCATCATTCCACGAGGACTTTGGCTTTACTTCCCTTACATCATTAACAACGGTGAAGGGTTCATAAAATCTTTCTTCAATCGCATTCCAAATATCGAGGTCTTGAGATTCTCTAATGTATCTCATCCTAATTTTCTAGAATTCATAGTATTCTCCAACAAAGCTTGGAGGGCGATTGATGTTGGAACCTTCTCCTATAAATGATCTTGAGGCCATCTTAAATATAGGATCTGATTTGAGAATAGATTACTCAAAGTATGATCTGATACCAATTGTAAGTTAAAGATGCCAACTATGAGGTGGGGGTGAATTAGTTGTTGGGAGAATATCAAAGTGTAAGTGCATCAGATTGTTTATGCAGAATTCAACCGATTAAAGCAAAAGGTAAATGACAAGAATGAGTAGAACAAGAGTACAAAGATAAATTTTATACTAGTCAACCTTCTTGTCAACTGAAGAGTACATCCAGTAGTCTTTCCACACAAGAGATTTTTCCACTAGATAATTTGAGTTGCAATTACAATTTCGCTCCCCGATAATTTTGTACCTTACACACTCACAACTTATCTACCCTTGAAAATTCCCTTTTCAAGTGAACTCTTTATGCACAATGCACACACCCTTGTGTCAAAAAGTTTACAACAAGATGAAGAAAATAACAACGCCTTTGGATTTCCTTTACAAGTTTTGAACAAAGCTATAACTTTCAATCCTTGATCTCACAATATAAATACTTAGTAAAAAAGTGCTCGTAATCTTTTTGAAAGTTTAGAACACTTAAAAAAATGTGCAAAAACTTTGTTCACTAAGTGTTTGAAAGTTTTTGTTTGATTATGATTTTTGTGTGTTGTGATCTTTTTGAATTTGTATGTCTCATTGCGTTTAAATAGGCTTCCAGTAATCCATGATATCCTACCATGAAGAGCAGACATGATTAGAATGAAACCTATTCACTTTGGATCAGTGTTTTGGAGAGAAGAAGTGAAGAATGGAATGTCTTTTGAGTGGCAGAAGAGGGCCTCTATTTATAGGCATCCAAGTCATTGCCTAGTCATCTTAGTCCACGCTAGGTGCACCAAACCCTTCATCATGGATTTGGTCATTGACCAAACAGCTTAGTCAGCTGCTTGTTGTTGACTCACCAAAGCTACTTGTTAGCTACTTGACTAGACTATTGTGGACTATTCTAAAAAGTGCTCATTGGCCTTGTCAAGTAAGGTCATGCATGATGTCATCATTGCTTGGTGTCCATGTCACGTTGACCACTTGTTGGGTCCAGCCTGCACGACTGCATCAGTGGCACCACTCAGTTGCCTTCTTAAGCAAGTTGTTCTGTCTGTCCAGGTGTGTGGTTCTAGGCTGGGCGGTCTAGGTGCACGCTAAGCTGCATGCTTTAGCAGGTTGGCTTGTGCCAGGCTCGACTCTAACCATGCCATGCTTGTGTCTATCCAAGCCATGTTGGTGCCAAGTCAGTTGGGCGGCCCTGTTGTCCAGGACAGGCTGCTTAATGAGCAGCTTCATGTGTTTGGTCCATGCTTTGGCCAAGCATTTGGCTTGCCATGTGTGTATCAAAAGTGGCTTATGTGGATACCTCCTCGCATGACTATTTTTATGAATTTTTCTTCTCTTGATTTTTCCTAAAAACATAACACAAAGATATGGAAAAGAGGTGGACAAAATATACAATCAAAATATGACTTTTATCAAAAAATTATTGAATTAAGTTGGTTTTGCATGAATTGCATAGGATAAGTGCCATGAAAATTGTATGAAAATTAGATATTTTTGGCACTTATCAAGGAACGACATGTAGAAGAAAGAAGATCAAGCCATTTACTAGTAACTGGGGCTAAGGAACTCTTATCCCTTATAGCCCAAGGAAGGAAAATAGCTTGATTACTTGACTGCTAGTTCCAATGTCATCCTCGTTCTCCCTATCTTCAATATGTTACATTGTTCTTCTTGCCACTAGGGCTTCAACCTTTCCATCATTTCCTACGATCGAGCTAGCTTAACATCCTTCCTAAATTAAAGCGTGATGCTCCTATTATGCTCAATGCATTTCTTCGGGATTTTCCTTTGGTCAAGTAAAGGACTAGGTACTTGAGCACACAGGTCTTACATTGCTTCGTGACCACATATTAAATGATGAGCTATGAGGAGTACAAGTGGTTAGCGGGAATCTTCGACTACTTGTTCGTTAACATCCTACTATACACCATTCAAGCTGCCTGTTGATTCAGTACGTTCCTATCCCCTTGGGGAGTTTGATCAATCTTCCTCACCCCTATAAGCACTCTACCTGGCATCTTTCCTTCTTTGTGAGTTCGTATGAAATTAGTAACTATTCTTTTTCCTTCTTCCTTTGCTACCACTGCCTTCTAAAGAATTTAATCCTTAAGCTAGATGCTTGAATGTTAGGCTTGGTTAGTTAAGAGAAATCAACTTTGGGTTTGTTTTAGAGTAGTCCAATACTAGTTGATTCATTAACAAAGGCAACATAAAAAATCCACTATGCTTTGACCCATTTATTAATTCATTGAGGGTTTTTTCCGGCTAGGTGATAAGTGCCAAACATACTTAATATTCATACACTTTTATGGAACTTATCTTAAGCATAATTGAGAAAAACCAACTCAAAACAATACTTTTTTTATAAAATATCACAATCTTGTATATTTGTGTGTGTTTCTTTTTTATGTGTTTTGTAGGATTTAGAAAGAAGAAAAGAAGAGAAAAAAGACTCATGGTCAAAAAGAAAAAGAAGTCAAAAACCAAGGTGCTCAACCAGGCAGCTAAGCGTGGACCAAGCACCGCTAAGCAGCTGACATGGATACTAGGCTGACCTGGACTAAGCTGCTTGGCTGCTCAGCCTATCACCAGACTAGTGTTGGCACTGTCAGAACTCAGCTTGACACAGTCATACACAATCATGGCACATGCCTAAGCTGCTGAGCAAGTAGGTTAGCGGTCCAACCAAGTAGCTTAGTGGAGGACCAGACTCCTAACTAGATCAGCAAGCACCAAGCCACGTCCTAGTCAGCACAATCAAAGCTACTGAACAAGCAGCTTAGCGGTGCAACATGTATGCTAAGCGGTGTGCACCCAAAATTGACTTAGCCGTCCAGCAAACCATGAAGTCACCAATGACCTCACCTCAAGTAGCCCACCATAGGCTTTTCAGAGTAGCTCACAACTAGCTTTGGTGATTCAAGCATAAGGAGGTGACTAAGCTACTTGATCAAGGGACCAAACCCATGTTGAAGGGTTTGGTCAGCTGCTTAGCGGGGCTGACAAGCAGCTAAGCGGTCTAGAAGAATTTCTATAAATAGGGCTCATTTCATTCGAGCAAAAGAGCATCAATTACACATATCTCTCACATTTTTCATTAGAAATTCTTCTCTGAAGTTCTCTCTTCTTGTTCTTAGAGTTTAGGAGCTTTATTTCAAGTAAGTTTGTAATTTTAGTTTAGAATTCAAGAGGAGAAAAGGAGAAGGCAAATGAGATGCAAAAATCAATTTTGTAATCTCATTTGAAACTCAAAGCATCCAATCCTTGGATGGATGGCTCATGCTCCTAACAATTTCTTTTGAATATGGTTATGTATTTCTACTTCTTCTTATATTCTAAAAGATTTGAATTTTAATCATTCCAGTTGATGCTTTGATTAATTTTACTTGTTTGAGAAATTCTTAATGCCTTGAAACCATGAAACCGGCGTTAGAATTAATTCTGACAAATCCGAGATGGCGAACAAAGATTAAAATCGAGTTCAGTTACTTAATCAAATAAAAAAGAACACACCAAAAATGAGAGTAATAACCTTTCAAGAAATTGGCACCTTGCTAAGGAACGATTTGTTGAGAGGGGAACCCTCTCACATAAAAAAGTTCTTTCAATAAATTGGCGCCGTTGCCGGGGAATTTCTTAAATAATAGAATATTTCATATCTATATGCCATTCATCAAATTATTGTGCATAAATTTATTATTGCTTTTGTACAAATTATTTTTGACTTTATACAAAAAATGTGAATTATTAAATGTATATATTATTTATCCACTAACTCTTCTTGGAAAATAGACAGAAAAACCTTTTTCTGTGCATGAGCAGGAATAAACAACTTGAATTTTCTATTGATCCTGAAATAGAGAAAACACTCAAGAAACAGAAAAAGGACAAAAGAAGGCACGTAAAGCAAGAACTATTATCCACGAAAACAGAACAGGAATGGCAGACAATCATGAATCCACGGCAGAAAATCAAAACATCATAGGAGGATTTGTCAACTTCAACCCCAGGAATACGATAAAAAATCGGGAGACCTTTCGGCTCTCAAAGACCAACATAAATGAAAACAGGGTTAGTACAACTCATGTACGCCAACCCTTTTGCTGAATTAGATCATGAAGATCCGAACAACCATCTCACCAAATTTTATGAGTTGGTTGGCACTGTTGGGATCTCCGAGTCTGAGGAGGAGACCATCTTTCTAAGGCTATTTCCATTAACACTAATCGGAAAAGCCAAAGAGTGGTTCCTCGATCTCCCACAACATATTCAAGATAATTGGAATTTGGTGGAAGAAAAATTTATGTCAAGATATTTTCATCGAGTACAATTTATGGACTTGAAAACTGCGATCTCCACCTTCATCCAGCCTTCTGGGGAGAGTCTATGTGAGGCATAGGATAGATTCAAATCTATGCTCAGAAAATGCCCAAACCATGGGTTCGATGTTCACACACAGATTCATATCTTTGTCAATAGACTTCAGTAGCAACATAAATGGATCTTAAATGTAACTGTAGGCGGACAATTAATGGCCAAACCTCCGTAGGAAGCAATTGACATTATCAAATCCATTGCATTAAACGATCAGAAAAGTCAACACCAACGAAGGCCACCACCTAGGCAAGCTGGAATGCTTGAACTAAACTCAGCTGATGCAACTTTGGCCCAACATAAATTGCTTCAACAAAACCTAGAAGAGGTGACCCAGAAACTAAATGATTTACCAAAACAATTACGGGAAATCTCAAAGAAGCAGATTTATTGGTGTGACAATTGCAATGAGGATCATGATGCAAATACCTGTCAGAATGAGGAAGTGCATTTTCTTGGGAATTCTCCAAGGCAAAATTTTCAAAGCAATTACCCTCAAGGGCGTAATAATTAATTTCAAAACAATCAACCTTGGAGGAAAGATCTTCCTCAGAAACAAACCTTCTACCCCCGGAATAATCAGTTTCAGCATCCAACTCAGGATAAAAGCATCAAACTGGAAGATACTTTGAAGTAGTTTATGCAAATGACCATGTCGAATCAGAAAAATATTGATGCTTCTCTAAGGAATATGGAGATACAAATTGGCGAGTTGGCCAAGCAATTAGCTGAAAACCAAAAATCAACATTTTCAGCTAACACAGAAGTGAACCCTAGAGAACATGGCCATGCAATCCGGTGGGATGAATCCGAACCATTGGGACATTAGAAAGAATAAACAAAAATTTGTTGGTAACTGATGTCAAGCGAATGACATTAAAGAAGCGCTTGTTGTGAGGCAACCCATTATCTTTTGATATATAATATTTTATTTCTTCTTTCTACACTTTATCCCTATCCTTTTTTGTTAAAAGAAATTTTTTTTAGGGATCAAAACTCGGAAAATAAATTTTTTTTAAGAGAAAAGTTTTTTCTCAAAACTGGGTTAATGAGCCTAATACACAAAACTGAAAAATCAAAAAGGCGCCCAAAACATAGTCAACGTCTTGGTCAAGGCTCATTACTCGGTCAAGCCTGGACCACTGATCCACCGCTTAGCGTGGGGGACCATGCACTCAGCGCAGGTCTGCCAAGCCATGTGCCTTGGAACCTAACATTCCTCAAAAGAGGAGTTTTTCTTAAATTTTTGACCAAAATTTCTTGACCAACGACCTTGACCAGGGACTTCCATCTCCTATATAAACACCCATTCTTGAAACACAAAGCATTAAGGCAAAATTTGCAAACTACTCTTAATCAAAAAAAAAAAATTTCTCTCAACATTTCAAGTTTTCTTTTTACCTTCATCATGTAAGTTTTCCTTCTTAGTTATTTTCTTTTGTACATTTATTTTATTGTTATTTAATCTTCTTAAAATAAGATGTGTAAGAGGTTTAATTCATGAAAAACATATATACTCATGCACATTTTTATGTTCTAACTTTTTTGGAGTTCTTCTTTGTTTGTTGTGGACTTTTCTTAGGAATTTCAAAAGTTCATCAAGGAGAGAAAAAGGAAGCTGCAAGGGAGGACAAAAACTCCAAATGTGTCTCCAATGATGCTAAGGAAAAATTCAAAGAAATCACACTCAAGAATGCTATCACTTTAGAAAAAATTGTCAAGTTGAGTGAGGATGACTTTGGAGGTTTTATTTTTGTCATAGAAAAATATGGTTGGCAAAAAATTGTTCAACCAAAGAAAATGTTTTCTTTGGATGTGGTCAAACAATTTTTTTCTAAATCAATCACATCAAGTGAGGCAAGGAGAAACCGCTACACTTAGGTAAATGGGACTCAAGTTTTCTACAACATGCATGTAATAAATGAATACTTGGGTAACCCATGGAATCCACCAAGTGAAGGACATGACTTATGTGACTTCCAAATGCAGCTCAATCCATCCTACTTGGGCGAAGAAGAAAGTCATGAAGAAGAATATGTGAGGAAAAGTTTATGTTTGGAGGACTTGGAGGTCAACATGGTTGGCCCCATTTTCAAATTTTGCATGACTCAACAAACCCAAATATGGGCAAGCTTCATACTCTCCAACATATGGCCTTCCTTACATGTTTCAGATATCCCTCTTCCTAAAGCAAAATTAATTAACTCCATTTATGATGAAGACTCCATAGATATTGCAGCAGTAATCTCAGATCCTATTTGGGATTGAATTAACAAAGGTATCCCTTTAATTATTCTTCCATCATTTATCACTGACTTATGCAAATTTCAAAATGTGCCTGAACCCTACAAATAAATGATGGGTCTCAAATCCGAAATCAACCATGCTTATGTCACCAAAAATTGCAAAGAGAAAACCCTTTCCCAATCTCAAACCGAGCTTCGAAAGAAGTTTGGTGACTTAAACTCAAATCAACCAAGTGGATATGGGAGAACCATGAGTTCTAAGGTAGATGCCATAATGAAGGAACAACAAATGCAAAATTTGCTACAAAAGACATGCTACCTTGGGATTAAGGGCATCTATAAAAGTTTGCATAGCATTTTTGGGAAGAAACACAATTTCGAGGGAGAATCCTATGAAAAATTTGTGGCAAAAAGTAAGTGGCCCGAGGGGAGGTCCCAAGACACAAGTGAAGAAGAAGAGAAGGAATATGATGAAGAATAGAAAAGCTTTTCCAGTTTTCTCTTTCCTTAAAAAAAATTTCAATTTCCATATTATGTTGAATTCCTTTATGTCATTTTCTATTATGTTTTAACTCTATGTTATGATTAAGTTGAAGTTCAATAGATTGTCTTTTGTTAGTATTTTTCAATTTCCAAATTTTTTTTAAGGCTTGAGGACAAGCCTTCATTTAAAAAGGGGGGAAAGACTTGATGTAATTTAAAAACTACTTTTTCTTGTTTAGATTGTGCAAATATGTAGAAAGTAAATTTGTTTGTTCAAAAAAATCAAAGTAAAACATAAGAACTTGTCTAAGTAGTTCAAATTCATAAGAATTTCAGAAATATTTTCCTTATGAAAAACGATCTTGTCTCCTCAAGAATTTGTTAATATTTAGTTTATGTTTCTTGTTAATTGTTTATGTGCGAAACAACAAAAACCACCAAAATATGTTTAACTCATTATTTGTGCATTGACATATTCATATGATTCATTCTATTAGGCAATTCCTTGTGGTTCGACATAACCCTATACTATACTACAATTGAATCTTAAAAGATGTGTAAATTTTAAAATAGTAAAGTGTTATCAATAAATTTATTTGTTGAAAACACCTTTTAATATACAAAAGTGATGAAACTAACTTACTAACTTTTATTTATTGTTATTTACTTTCCACAATTTATTTATTCTTTAATACCAACCTTCCTTAAGGAAGAAGTTTGGTTTGTTAATAAAATAAACCTGAAAGGGAGTAAATAAATAAAGGTCACTTAAGTTTATTATTCTTTTGTTATTTATTTATTTATTTGTTTCTAACAACTAACTATTCATCACTTTTGTACATTAGAATACCATTAAACCGGTGTTGCAATTTATTCCACAAAAACGAGATGGTATTCAAAGGTACTTAATAATTAAGTAATAGGGGATTGCTTCGATACCATTGTACTGGCGTTAGGTTAGAATTTATTCTAACAAAGTCGCGATGGGGCAAAGAAGGAATAACTCATTGACATGATTATTAAGAAGTAAGTTGTAACTGGAATATTCTTGAAACCATCATACAGACATTAGAATTTATTCTGACAAAGCCAAGATGGCGAACAAAGAATAAAATCGAGTTCACTTACTTAATCAAATAAAAAAGAATACACCAAAAATGAGAGTAATAACCTTTCAACAAATTGGCACCTTTCTCAGGAACGATTTGTTGAGAGGGGAAACCCTCTCACATAAAAAAATTCTTTCAACACTAGGATGCGAAGATAGGAAGCACTTGTTTTCCATTGGGTTTCATAGAACTACCTTTCCAGAACCCAAAGCATAGCCATCGATTGATTCGTATACCCTTCATGCCTTATGTTCTCCCTTGGAATAAGTTAAATCTAGCTAATTCGATTTGCAAGTGGATGTAGTTTGCAAGTGGACCCGCAAACGAACCAGGATAAAAACCTTGTTGCACGCTTTTCTTTCCCTACTCTCTTTATTGCTTTAATCGATTACTTTGTATAGTTGTATTAGCTGTAATAATCTGTTTCTATATTGTACTGTTGTAACTCTGATATATCTGTTAGCTTTGCTTCGATCTCAGTTGCTTGTCGTACAAGAAACTGAAATTGTTTGTGCGATCTGAGCTGTTTTAATCGATTAAAAAGTTGCAGTTAATCGATTATTCTTTCTGTGTTAATTGATTAAACTGGGGTTTTTTCCAGCATTATGAGTTGTTTGTGAAAAGCGAATACTTTGACCGCTACACCTATTCAACCCCCCCTTCTAGGTGTATTTTAGCCAATGATACCTAACAGAATCATGCAAGAAAAGATAAAATGATGAACACATTTATTCACATGCAATTGGATGACATTCTAATCCCTAAGCATGATACTATCTCTTACTATCTCACATGCATTTCTCTATGCCTATATGACATACAATGAGCACGAAAATATGTAACTTAGCAATTCTAAAAAGGAATAAATGAATGTTATGAAGCATGGTGTAAAAACACAATTTATATAGAAAAGTTGTATAACGCCAAGTTAATCGATTCAGTGCCCTTTTAATCGATTAACGGGCTGTTGAGAATAACGAAATTCTATTTTTTAGTTATATGTTAAAACTTGTTAAAACTTGTTAAAACAGATTTCATGTTAATCGATTAACGCCTTTCTTATCAACTATACATGTTTTACCATTATGTTATGCCTAAGATGCACAAATAACATGTATGATTTAATACATGAACATATAATAATCTAGATGGCATGTCTCTTGTAAATGATATGATTGATTTTAGAACTTGTTGAAAGATGGAAATATTTCTTGACTCAAATGATTTTGAAAACATTACAACTTATGTCTTATAATTTCGGTTAATTCCACATACCATTTCGAAATCCTTCATCTAGTGTCCTAGAATGATAAGATTATTTTCAAACCTTATGAAATACACTAAATGATAGTTAAGTGCCACTCGTCAGAGTAGATTGTCACACCCTTCTTCAGGCTCTATTAACATCATCTAGCCTTGAACATAAGTTGCTTAAAATAGATGCTTGATGTGGCAAGGGAACAAAGGTGTAGGTTATACTTTTTAGTTCACTTGTCAACATTTTAAGAAGACGCATTTTGTATTATTAAATCAAGTTCTAGGTAATCAAGCTAAAACCACATTTCAATGGGAATTCGGAATAAGTAGCGACAACCTTATTTCTTTCAGAGGATACTTGATGGTTAATAATGTATTAAACAAGGCTTGAAAATCATATCACTTGATCCAAGAGGAAGAGTGAGTTAAGACATGATGTATGGTGATTTTTAAGGCACTAAAATAACTTGTATACACTAAAACCAATTTGCAAGAAATATTACATTTATATTCCTAACCAATCACAATTTCCTCATTCAATATGTACATGTTTATTTTCGGTTCATTTACATTCACTTTATTTAACAAAAACTCCAAAAAGATGTTTATAATTATTGTTGATATAATATATATATATATGATTATATTCAACTAGGCAATTCTCTTTGGTTTGACATAACCTTATACTATACTACAATTGAATCTTGAAAGAGGTCCAAAAGTATATATATTAAAGTGTTATCTTATAAATATTGTTTGTTGAAACGATAAAATAATTTCATAACAAAAGTGCTATCTAATTATTAGGTTGTAACTTTGTGAATAGAAAAAACAAATAAAAGTGAAATTTAATCAATGAATTGTAACTTTGTAAAAGAGTGATCTAACTGAAAGTTAACATCTAATCACTAATTTTTATATTTTCGTCATTCAATTTTCCACTACTAACTCTTTCTTTTATTTATTTACTTACTTTCATTTATTTTCTGTCATTCACTTTCTGTCATTTACTTTTTCGCAACTAACATTCTAACAAGTTACTTATTGCTTTATTTCTTATTCTTTATACCAATCTTTCACAAGAAATGGTATGGTGTATTGTGATACCAACCTTTCACAAGAAATGATACTGTTAACTAATTATTTATTGTCTTTATTTCTATGTCACACTAACTTTATTCTTAATACTGACCTTTCATAATAAATTGTATGGTTAATGGAACCTAAAAAGTGAGCTTAAATAAAGGAACCCGAAAGGGAGTAAATAAAATAACGTCAATAAAGTTAAATAAATCACTACTAATTTTGGAAAAACCCTGCTGTTAGAAGAAAACCTCAATTTTGATGGTAGGGCAAAAAACACATTCTACAATGACATTCTAATATATTCTAAGACTATGGAAGAACATGTTGCATATTAGATGATTGTTTTGAGTATGTTGAAAGACATGAAGTTGTATGCCAAGTTGTCAAAGTGTGAATTCTGGTTAGAAGAAGTACAATTTTTGGGTCATGTATTCACACAAGATGGTGTTGTTGTTGACCCCATAATGGTAGAAGAAGTCATACAATGGGAAAGACCTCAAACTGTGACCCAGATTAAAACTTCTCTCGGATTGGCAAGTTACTACAAAAGATTCATAGAAAATTTTTCTAAGTTAACATTTCCAAAAGACCATATAGTTTTAGGAATTATGAGAATCATTAACGAATTCTTAGATTAGATAAAAGAATTGCGAAGGACTGACCAAGAAATTCAAAGTCAAAGATCACTTGCACAACAAGGAATAAAAAAAGGAAATTCAAGAAGGGGTTGACAAAATCATTAGACTCGAAGGTAGAATCTTTATTCCTCATAATTGAGAGTTAAGAAGACTAAGTCTAGATGAGACCCACAAAAGCAAGTTGAGGTTCCACCCGGAAACCACTAAGATGCATCAAGATCAAGGTGTTTTGGTGGCCAGGATCAAAGAGGGATGTGATAGAATATCCGATGATTTGCTTAACGTCCTAGAAAGTGAAGGTGGAACGTCAAATACCCGGAGGGAAGTTACAACCTTCAGTATCCCTGAGAGGAAGTGGGATAACGTAGCTATGGATTTTGTTTTCAGATTACCGAAAAACTACCACATGTCATGATTTGATAAGGTTAATAGTGGATAGACTATCAATATTTGTCGACTCTATCCCAGTCAATGTTAAGTACCCCTTAGAAAGGTTGACTCATGTCTATATCAAGGGAATTGTAAGACTCCATGAAGTAACTATGAGCATTTTATCGTGTAAAGTAAAGATGGCAAACTAAGAGAGGGAGCGGGTGAATTTTTTTTCTGAACAATATCAATATTTTCAGCAGTAAGTATGCTAGAGTATGTTGTAGAAAATTAAGCAAGTACAAAATGTAAAAGATATTTTTTCACTTCTTGTCCCCTAGATTACTCTAGTATACTATACACTCACCAACATCTCACACACTTAGAATAATTCTTCTTCTAAGTAACACTCTTCTCCTATCCACCACACCCTATGGTGAAAAGATTAGACAACATAAATGAAGAATATAATTAGGGCAAGGATTGCCTTACAAGATATAACCACGTTATTTCTTGAAATCCTTTGTATCTTTCTATACAAATAGTACACAATTCTCCTAGTGTTTTATATGTGAAAAATTAGAGAAGAACTCTTGGTTGCAACTTCAGAAAAATCTGAAAGTTAAAGAACTCAAGTTAGAAGAACAAAGTGTCCAAATTTCTTTGAAGGATTATATGAAAGTTGTGTGTTAAGGTCTGTGCGAATTAGGGTGTTCGAAGGCCTTTAAATAGGCTTCCACCCAGCTATTTTACTGTATTACAAAGGTACAAGACGTTCATAATGAAACCCATTCGTTTTGGATGAAAGTTGTTCAGTTTGGATTTGAAAATATGGTTTGACAACTCTCTGTAACCAATTACAACAAGCAATAACCGATTACCCAAAGATTAGGTCCAACTGAGTAATTGGTTACTCTGTGTTATTTTTTACTGGGTAACTCATTACTCAGTTTGGGTAACATGTTACTCTATCCCTATAACCTGTTGCTCACTATCACATAGTTTAAGACACCTGCTACTCACTATCACACAGTTAAAGTAACCTATTACTCATGTCAAGTAACATGTCATGTAGGTCAAGTAACCTATTACTTAGCATATTGAAAACTATTTTTTTTAGTCTAAGTTTCTAATTGATTTCAAAAATGGTTTTCCCCTTGAGAATTGTGACTAAATATATATTAAAGATTAAGGATAGAAGTACCTAACTTAGAAGATTTATATAATCTAGAATCTTGAGGCTTTGTCTTCCATGTCTTGAAGGTCTTCTTCCCTTTTCTTCTTTTTGTTGATCTAGGTTTATTCATCAAAATCGTGCAAGGTCAGGAGTAAAAAATTCTTCACATATCTAACCGAGACCCTAGGTTTACATCAGGCTTTTGGCAGAGTCTACATAAGACTCTATTGAAAGAGATTTCAGAGTTGGTGTAGTGGGCCGGATCACATCCTCACATTGACTATGAGTGTGGCCCAGGTGAGTGATGTTTATTTCATTTAACCACACCATTTCTTATGAAATGTTGGTCTCAAGAATAAAGTGATGTAAATAACAGAATGTAAATAAAGAAAATAAAGAGTTGGTTGTGGAATTTAAATAAAAAAATGTAAATAAATAAAATAAAGAGTTAGTTGCGGAATTTAAATGATAGAAATGTAAAAGTTAGTAGTTAGATGTTAGATTAGTAATTACATCACTTATAGTAACAATCTAATGATTTAGATTGCACTTTTTGTACGTTGTTCCTATTCACAATGTTACAACCCATGAATTACATTGCACTTATGTTCAAGGATTTCTTTTCAACAAATAAAATTTATAAAGTAACACTTTAATATTTTTTACATTTGTATGTATTTCAAGATTCTACTATAGTATAGTATAGTCGAACCACAACGAATTGCCTATAGAAGATAATCATATATTTATATTATATCAAAAATAATGATTAAACAACTTTTTGATGTAAGAATTTCTTAACAATATCATTATGAAAACTTTGTGCAAGTTATGTGTTATACCTTGGTTATTACACACCAGGTTCTTAAATTTTCCCTCAGTGTCCTAGCTTGGAAATTATGATTTTCAAACCTTTTACAATGCACTAATCAATAGTTAACTGCAACTCATCGGAGTAGGTCGTCACACCCTACTTCAATCTCTGTTAACATTGTTTAGCTTTGAATACAAGTTGCTTAAAATAGTTGCTTGATATGGCAAGTGAACTATGGTGTATGCTCTCCTTTTTAGTTCACTTGTCAACACTTTAAGAAGAAGCATTTTTTATCTTAAAATCTAGTTTTAGGTGATCCAGCTAAAACCGCATTAAGAACTTCTTCAAGAATCAAAACAACCAAAGTAATAACTTGTATAAATGAATTCAAGATGATACAAAGAAAGTTAAGAAATAATGTTACACCATAATCGAAACCAAGACTTAGGAGCATGGGCAATCTATCCAAGGATTAGATGTTTTTGGTTCCAAATGAGATTACAAAATTATGCTTTTGCATCTCATTTTCCAACTCCATTTTCCTCTTGAATTCTATGAGAAAAATAAACTAAAACTTACGTAAAATAACTTGGAACCGAGGAGCTCCAAGAACTAGAGAGAATTCTACAATTTTTATAAGTGAAAGATAGTGGAATGAATTATATATGAACTGAGAAACTGCATGGGTATTTATAGGCATTATGGTGTGTGACTAGTTGCCCACTTTATGTGCCCAACGCCTTGCCAAACCCACCATCTTGGCTTTGGTCCCTTGGTCAAGGTTCTTAGTCACCTCCTTGAGCTAGCTCCTCCAACCTATTTTCGACTATATAGGTCAGGCTATGGTGGGTTTTGTTCCTTTTAATGTCATGCATGACCTAAGACTCCTTGAGTGCTAAGGCAACTTAGGCCACTTATGGAGTGACTAGGCGTTAGGCACCTAACTGGCCATGCTCAGCTGCCTACTGGAGTAGCCTACTTTAGCCAGGTTGGTGCGTCTAGATTACCTGATCTGGTGCTTGGTGTAGAGTTTGGCGGTCGTGGTGCCACGCCTAGCTGCTCTTTGAGCAGCCTGCACCAGTCACATGATGCCTCTAGATGATTTGGCCTAGTACTTGGTGCTGAGTTGGGTGATCCTTGTGCCACACCTAACTTCTCACTGAGCACCTTACTTTGTGCTAACCGTTTGACTTGGTACCAAGCATGGACCAACTTGCTTTCCACCACATGCTTAGCGTGTGATCATCCACACCTATCTGCTTATTGTGAAACTTCCCTTTTGCCTTCATGTGTTCCAACCAAGACCAAGCTGATGAGTCATGCTTAAAGCTAAGCACACAGCTTGCCACGCCTAGCTTAAGCACACATGTGCTATATGTGTTGGCTTGATTGGCCGAATTTCTTGGACTTGCATTGCCACTTTCTTTTCTTCTCTTTTTTTCTCCTAAAACTCACAAATGCTTCGAAAAAGAGGCGTACAAAATATTTATATTAATTATGTAAATTTACTTGAAAAGTGTTGAATTAAGTTGGATTTCAAATGTTTGCAGAGGATAAGTGTGTAACACCACAAATTTTCCAACTAATTTGAAAATAAATATAATAGTTAATAGTCAACCCCTAACTATTTGGTTAATTTTTATCATAGTTATCTCTAAAATAATTATCTAGATAGACTATGTAGTCATACCTTGTGATTAATTTATTTTTACTATGAAGATAAAGCTTTTAGTTATTTTAATGGGAATAATGTTAAAGGTTATCATAGGTAGAACCTTAACCTAAAATTGTAACTCCCAATAAATATATTGAAAGTGGGGAGAGAAGAAAATAAACTTCTCTCATCATTCAAACCATTCTTGCAGTAGAGAACCCTAGAGAAATAGGTACAAACCTTTTCCTTTCTTATGTGATGATCTCATCTTAAGATATTGTTTATTTTAACCAATAAATTGTTTTGCTTTATCAGGCCTATTGGATAATATAGGGTTCTTAATCAATCTTTTTGTTAATCTTTATTCATGTTGTGTCAATGGAGACAATAGCTTTTCTTTCGGAATGTTTCTTAAAATGTTTAGGTGATAAATCTTGAACCCCTCTTTCTCATAGCAAAAATCACGTAGGTTGTTTAGGAAATTGTTTACTCTAAATTATCTGTGAAATGGCTACGGAACATTATACACTTCTTTTCAATCTTTACTTTCATGAAAACAAATATCTCCCTCTGATTCGTTTCTAAAAAGTAGATGTTGACATATCTATGAAATCTCTATACGAGATTTTATGCAGCAACCTCTCTCATAGCAAATTCAATATTGGCTCTGTCAGAAATTTAGTTTCATTCAAGAAAATAATACTTTTCTATAACAATGAAGGTAGGTGTTGTTTAGGTCATTCAATAATATATTGTTGGACTCATTTAATAGCAACTCATTTTAGCATTATAACCCATTTTTCTGTTATTCTTTCTTATCCTTCAAAACATTCTTCACGCAAATAGTAAAGGCATAAACTCATTCAATTGTCTTGATTGTTATGGACTTGCTCATTTAATCATTTTAGTTATGATTATTAAAATATTGTGTCTTGATTGAATGATTATATGTTTGATAGTGATGGCTTACTAATATAACTTTATACTATTATTAGACTACTATAATTAGTATTGAATGTCTATGTTTGCCTTATCATACTGATAGTGATCATGATTAAATTCATATGTGAATGAGAATTATTTGCAGATACTTGAGAGCATATGGTTATTCACACACTTGAAAGTGTAGTGACCTTGGGGCATTACCCATTTATTTTGATCACTAAGTTATGTCTTGAGCTTGTCCTGAGGACATTTATATGATAAAAATTGCATTGGGGCTGAGACCACTAACTTAGGTGTTGTTATTGGAAATTGAAATTGAGATAATATTGATAAAAAGACTTAGTGGACTAAATTTGATCAGTGTGCATACATTCTTGCATTTTTAGTTGGAGTTAGACGAAATGGAAAGATACAATGATAGCAATATCATTCGGATTTGGATAGGGATGGCAATGACGGTGACTCGTCAAGAAACCTTGAGGGATTACTTAGGTGGGATGATCCAGTGATGGTCTGGTCTTATAAACCGTATGACCAGGATAGTCCTACATGCAAACTAAGTAATTTCTGACACCCCCTTGCGCATTTCGTGATCGGTAGAGAGAATTCCTGAAACGGACTAGGCTTACCACGTAATAGATATTGTTACTTGCCATTGATAAGGAAATCTGTACTCCTGGTTGCTTTCCCATAGGGTCTTGGCCTTCAGGAAATTGATGGTAATTTGTTGGTGGAATTGCATGAGCATAGCATGAGAGATCGCTTAATCGTGGTGAATACACTAACATCATTCATCATTGTGACTATTTGTTATGAGCAGAGATAATAATTGTTGTGTATATTGTCTAATTATGGCATTGCAATTATTTGTGTTGCTCTAATGTTATGATTCTTTGTAAATCCACTTCGTCGCTTTTGCATGATTTAATGTCTTACTCCCTCTATGTTGTTTGTTTTTTTGTTAAAAATGAATTGTAGGTAGGGCAGCTGAGTAGCTTGTTGAAGATTTAAAGTAGTATAATTTACCTATGACTCTCGAAGTCCTTTCGTTTTATTTTGTGTAATTGTGTTAGTACCCTTATGCTATGGTAGGATTAGATGGTGATACATCCACATTTTCTTGGTATTTTAACATTTTGTTGATTTTATTGGAAAAGACAACATCTAGTATTATCTTGGGAGACAATGGTTTACTATACTGAGGGACTTTACTTACTACACATTCTATGAGGATTAGGAATAATCGTAAAACCTCTTTGACAAATTTCTTTTATCTTGAATATTATTTAGTAAATCGTACCTTGAAATTAAATATTTTCCTATGTGCCAATTGGGGTGTTACAAAGTGCCCTAAAAATTATATGAAAATAAGGTATTTCTGGCACTTATCAGACTCTAGGGTGAAATCTAAGAATGAGCTCAGCTTATCATCCATAGACAAAATATAAGAGCATGTATTCTTGAACAACATGGAAGTTGGGACAAAATTCTTCCATTAACAAAATTTACTTATAACAAAAATTACCATTAAATTATAGGCATGATGCCTTATGAAGCTTTATATGGATGAAAGAGTCCAACTCCATTGTTTTGAAACGGTGTTGGGGTGGAAACAATGGTAGGAGCCAAACTGATGCAAGAAAGTACTTATAAAGTAAAGATGATAAGGGATAAACTTTGAGCAACTCAAAGTCGTCGGAAGAGTTACTATGATAAGCATAGGAAACCTTTGGAATTTAATGAAGGTGATCATGCATTTATGAGGGTAAAACCAATCACGAGAATTGACAAAATGATGATGACCATAAAGTTGACCCTGGGATTCGTTGGACCTTATCAGATTATGGAAAAGAATGGTCATGTACCTTATAAGATAGCTATACATCCATCTTTGTTTAACATTCATGATGTATTTCACGTGTCTCAGCTTAAGAAGTATATATCAGATCTGCCTCAAGATATTGAATTGGATAACCTTCCCATGTAGGAGAATCTTACCGTTGAGGCTACACTAGTTAGAATAGAAAATAGAAAGGTTAAGCAACTCAAAGGAAGGGAAACACCTTTGGTAAAGGTATTGTGGGATAAAGACAAGGACGATGATGCAACATGGGAATTAGAGAGTAAGATGAAAGCATCTTACCCTTATCTCTTTGGTATGTAAATCGTGCCCAAATTTCAAAGACGAAATTTCTAAAAAGGATGGGAGAAATGTAACATCCTTCCATTCAGCTCTCTAATTAAGTCAGTATAAGAATTGATATAATATATATGGATATGTTTGTGCTATCATTATTTTATTAATGATAGCAAGATATAGATATTGTATCCATGTGCGGAAAAGTATTAGTTGAGTATGAGCTAGCTTACTTGAAATATAATAACCTATGGATAGATTTTAGCTTAGAGGTGTAAAATATAAGTTTTCAGTTAAGAACCTAATAAATTGGTTTTTAATATAAAATTAAGCTTAGATATAAAATCAGGATCGAGAACATAGGTCGGTCTGGTTTTAAACGCTAAACATTCCAAGTTTAGGATTTACCCATTATCGAGTAAGTCTATCTTTGAGAACCCAATTGAAATGGCCTAAGTGTCCGCATAATTTAATAAAAGTTTAGATAAGACATTTAAGGCAGGGGTTAGTTTTCTAGTGAGCTTTGATCAGATTGACTCAGAATACCTAATATGTTTTCTATTAATCATCTAAAGTATAGACAATCATCAAAATTCATCTAGACAATGTTCAAAATATCCCTAAGGTATCTTAGGATTCATGAAACACACCCATGCATTTACATAAAGGTGATACTAACCAAATCAACATAACACTATGCATGCATGTGTTTAGCATACACTTAAGTGCCTAATCATTCTCAAATTATGTGGGCCTACCACTTAATCAAAACTGGCCAAAATAAGTCAATCACCAAAAACTCTTCTTCTTTCCTTCTCTATCGAGATGGTGGTAGATGAAGGAGTGGGACTCCATTTTTCTTCTCCTAGATTACAGGCAACTGAGAATCCATCATCCCTAACATATCATCTACACAACTATGGTCTTTTGATTCCAATATCTTAGTTCTTTATAGCCTATTTTATCTCTTGAATGTCTACAAACAAGGTGAATGTTGTGAAGTGAATAGGTTGTAGTTTGGCTTCAATTATTCTCAAGCATTTCACCCAATAGAGCAGTAAACTAATTTGAGGTATGGGGTACTCAATTTGAACCCAAATCATATGAAATTATTTCCTTCACCACATGGAATCATGCATGTTGGCTAGGTTATAGAGTCTTACGTCTCTAAGTTGGTCAAGAATTACATCAATACTCTTCTTTAGTGTTTTCATATCAAGGATCTTGATGTGTGTAGTTGTGGTTTGCTGGAAAGTCGTGGTTGGAGGATTCCCTTACGCTAACCAAACTTTATCTTGTTGCAGAGTTAAGGTGTTGATCTAAAAAGTGGTTTCGGTGTTGTGGAGTTAGGGTAGAATTTATCCATATGCATGTGCTTATTTCTCGATGCAATTCTGTTATGGATTTCATATTTTGTGAGGCACTTAAGTTTAAGGGTTTTAGAGCTTACCTATGTATTATGTAACGTCTGGGAAGCCGTAACACTGTTGATATCATGGGTATAACCTATAAGTCCCTGATACTCTTTGGTACTGTCTTGAATGGTCTAGGTATGACCTCGAATGTCATATACCTACTGCCTATATTTTTTTGGTATGGTAATACTACCCTCTCAAAGTGTTATGACACACTTATATGAGTCCTACAACAACAAGAGGTCATTTACCTAGCCGAAAGCCCAAAACTGAAGTTGATAACCTCTAGGAACCCTGAAGGTTGTTAATATTCCTAAGTCAAAATGAAACATGTTAAATGTTCTATTTTCCTTAGTGATGTTAATATATATCTCAAGTTATTAAATTCTAGAAATTATTCTACACTGAACTGAGGCTTTATGGGCCAATTCTGAGCTTTTAAGCCAAATCTGCGAGTTTTTCATCATGCGATTATGTTGTCCTCGGTCAAGATTCTAATTGTATCCAAATGATATATTTGGATATATTCTAATGTCTAGAGCTCCATTTGGAAAATTTCTTAGTAATTTTAGTAGAATCGAAATGACAGAATCAATCGTTTGAGAAGTAATGAAGTACTCGACAATCATGCAAGTTGCGGTTTTACTCGACAATGGTATCCAAAGATAGTTATGCATATCTAAGCTAGGCATTTTGTTGCTTTAGACGAATGCTAACTTTGTGGTCGCGAGTAAGTGAGTATTAAGGCCATTTGAATCGTAAATTTCTTATCTGGGATTGAATGGGTCATGTTATGTATATGATTGTCTACTGGATCTATGATCTTTGTTGAATAAGCTTGATTACTTGTATGTACTGAGAGTAGAAATGACTAATACAATTGTCGTTATTTTGATGGAGTGATTGTCTAATGGTTGCAAGTGAGGTGAATTATTGTTGCAGGAATTAACTGCTTAATCATGATCACCGAATGATAATTGATGTGACTGATTGAGGAAATTATGCTTGTTCTAAATGAGTATTCCTAGAATTGATTATTGAGATTTTCAGATGATATAAACTAGTGAATGCATGAATATTCTGTCAAATGCTGAATTGTTAGGTTAATGTTCAATTAATTGTTGCATTTTGATAGAATTGTCATTATGCATTCTCATGGCAGAGCATATGTATATTCTTGAATGGAATGAAAAGTAAAAAAGTATATTTTTTAGAATACTGCAACCAGTGAATGGGAGATTGATTTACTGAGTTTTACCCTAGGTAAGCTCTTTTAAAAATTACTTGCAAGCATTTTATGAATAAGCTGGTAAAGTGTTATTTTTGAAAAACGTGTCACCATTTGGATTTAAAGAAATGTTTGATTTTTTAAGTCAAATAAAAGTGAAAAGGAAGAATGATTTGAGAAGCCGTATTCCTAATGTTGTTTTCCTAAATGCCAAGTTAATGCATTTAATCTTGATTGGATGAGAAATTAATTCTTTTAGTCAAAACTATAGTGTTCAAAAGTTTTCGTTGTTACCCTAAAACGTTTCCCTTCGTTCTTATTATTAGATGATCCATGTTGTTATGTCTATTGAGGGGACACTGTGTGAGGATTGAATTGTCGGGAATGTGGTAGCTCCACTAAGTCGACATAACTCTTCATACATAATGGCATTAACATTTCATACATGATTGTGTATATATCTGATGTTGATGTGTGATATCTACTATAAGGATTGTGTGCGTTTAGTGTAGTTTTTATTGGTCTTATGTGGATGTGCTTACTCTCCTAACAACATTTTAGGGAGTATTGTTGAAAGCATTTACCTTGATGGTTATTGAAACAAGTTTCTGATTGATTTAATTAATGACAGGTTGATTCTTTGCTCGTCATCTCGGCTTTGTTGGAATAAATTCCAACACCAGTATAATGGATTCAAGAATGTTCCTTTAATAAAAAAACTTAGCTTGATTGAATTATTAACAATTCCATACCATCTCGGCTTTTTTGGATTAATTCCAACGCCGGTATAATGTATGAATTTAGCAAATTAACACAAGTGATAATGAGTGAGATTTATTTTCGTTTTCCTTTATTAACCGAACTACTTCCTTATGGGAGGTTGGTAAAGAATAAATAAATAAAGCGATAAATAAATGATAGTTGTAGAATTTAAATGACAGAAAATAAATGTTAGTTGTGGAAAATAAATGACAGAAAGTAAAAGTTAGTAGTTAGATCACTCATTATAACTGTGTATTTTTCCTTTTCACAAAGATACCATTTATGAATTAAATTTTACTTTGATTCAAGGTTTCTTCTTTATCAACAAATAATATTTTAAGTTAACACTTTACTATTTTAAATTTGCATCTCTTTCAAGATTCAATTGTAGTATAGTATAGGGTTATGTCGAACCATAAGGAATTGCCTAATAGAACATTAATATAAACATTTTATATTGTTAATAAAGTTTGAACATCTTTTTGATTTGATTTTTTTTATGAAATTTTAACAAGTAAATAAATAAACATAAACAACTAATATGCACAAATTCTTGAGGAGAGAATTGGTTTGAAATAAGGAATTATTTCTAGACTCAATTGATTTTGAAAACATTACATGTTATAAGTTATACTTTTGGTTGATCTCACACATCATTTCTAAATCCTTCATCTAGTGTCCCAGGATGATAAGATGATTTTCATACTTTACGTAATACACTAAATAATAGTTAAGTGCCACATGTCGGAGTAGGTTGTCACAACCTACTTCAGGCTCCATTAGCATCATTTAGCCTTGAACATAAGTTGCTTAAAATAGATGCTTGATATGGCAAGTGAGCTATGGTGTAGGTTATACTTTTTAGTTCACTTGTCAACATCCAATGAGATCATATTGTTGGGTTGAGCAAGTTTTTTCCAAACATACCTCTGCACTATGAAAGTGAAGCCTCCAAACTCATCTTCATCCAAGTTGACAATCTTCTCTAAATTGGTTGCATTTTTTAGAGTTATTTCCTTGAATTTTTTATTGGCATCCTTTGAAGTAAATTTGGTGCTATTATCTTCATTAGTGACTTCCTTTCCTCTCCTCGATGAACTCCTACAAAATTTATAATTCCAACAAAATATTTTTTCCAAACCAAAGAGTTAGTTATTAAAATCAAGATTTGAGATTGTTTAGAGCTAACAACTTTAATTTTGCTTCAAATTTGTTACTTTGAGAAAATTTATATTCATGGCCGAATCTTTAACGTTTTCACAAAGTAAACAAAAAATGTGATTCCTCATTCAAAAGTGCACAAGTTTCAAAAAGTAGTCAAGTTGACTAATCAATGATATTTCTATTGTTGGTGATTTTTGAACATGTTTCATGCCAATTTTCATTTATAGTATTTGGCCAACATGAGATTTCAAAGATAGAACTTTTCAAGAGATATGAGGATAAGAGAAATCCTATTTTGAGGGGATTTTTGCCCCCTAGGTCACATGGCCCGTGTCAGACCTTTTTGAGTTTTTACAAAATTTTGACTTTGCCCAATAACCCATTCTTGAATTTTTATATTGCCCATACTTTTTTGAAAATTTTCTGATTTATTTCATAAAAGTCAACAATTTTTTTTATTTTCAAAGTAAAAGTTAATTTTTTTTTACTTTGATTATAAAAATTGTTCTTCTATTTTTTATAAAAATAATAAATGAAAGAGAAGGATGAAGGGAAAAACATACTATATATATTCAAAATGTACTGGGTTGCCTCCCAGCAAGCTCTCCTTTAATGTAAATACATTGACACATGTTACCTAAATACCCAGAATTCACCATCTTCTTTCTACTGCCCAGCCGAGCTAGGTTCACTCCTTAGGACAACATTATAGTGCTCTCTCGGATTGACTTTTGTATTAGCTGAAAATGTTGATTTCTGAATTTCAGCAAGTTGTTTAGTCAGTTGCCCAATTTGAATTTCCATATTCCTGAGAGATGCGTCAGTGCTCTTCTGGTTTGACATTGTCATTTGCATGAACTTATTTAGTGTGTCCTCCAGTTTAACACTTTTGTCCTGTGTTGGTACTGATTATTCCTTGGGTAGATTGAGATTGTGGTTTTTGAGAATTATCTTGTCTCCAAGGCTGATTCTTCTGAAATTGATTATTACCCCCTTGAGGATAATTATTTTGAATGTTCTCCCTTGGAGGATTTCCCACAAAGTGGACTTCCTCATTTTGACAATGGTCTGCTTCATGATGACCAATAGAATTGTCACACCTATAAACTTGCTTCTTTGAAGATTCCCGTAGTTGTCGAGGTAAATCATTAAGCTTTTGGTTCATTTCATCAAGCTGTTGTTGAAGCAGTATATGTTGAGCCAACATTGCATCGGTAAAGCTCAATTCAAGAATTCAACATCTCCTTCGTGGTGGTCCTCTTTAGTTACTGATTAAATGCGACAATACAAGCGCCATAAACCTATCCAAGAATCTCGTCTTGCATTCCAGAACCAAGCATATAGAAATAAGGCATCCTTTCTTGCATGATCATGTTCAAAAAGGTGATTTTGTGCTTGAATTTGTTGAAACCACTAAACAACTAGCGGATATTTTCACCAAGCCCCTTCCACGGAATTTATTATTTGTTCTTAGAATAGAAATTGTAATTCTTGATGAACAATATCTCAACTAGTTTGGATATTGGTATTGTGTGCCTTTGCATGATCAATATGTTTATTTCTATATAATTTGTTGAAGGCAATCTATATGAAAGTGTATATTCAAAGATATTCTAGTTATGCAAGATTATACAAAATTATGCATGATATGATGTGATGCCACATGGGCCAGAATCCAACATTTATACCAAACACACTAATACTTATATTAATCGATTATTAATCCACTTAATCGATTAACGGGCTGTTAAGAATTGGTTTTCTGTTATGTTTTAATCGATTATACAATGACTTAATCCATTAACACACCAACAAAATCACTTTGGTTAGATATTGTAATTCTAATAATCGGTTAAAACTTACAACACCCTAAGTCTATAGATGTAACCCTTGAGTCTTTGGCTCATTGTTTGTTGTACGATCTTCAAGCTGACTTGTATGTCCGTTTTTCATCAAAACACAGGTTAGCGTCAAATGTGCAAGTCTTGACTCTTTGTACTTTCAAATTTCCCTTGGGTTGCTACAAAGCAATTGGATAGAATGATCCATGTAAATGATTCGATTGATAATCATACAACAAGCGTAGGTGCGACTTGAATTGAGTACACATGTTGCAGATCGAGATAGGAAGGCATATATCAAAGAGAAATTCACCCTCATGACTTAAAATTTACAAAAAGAAGCAAAATCAAGGATTTGCATGTGCAAAGGTTGAAACCATATCCTGGGAACACTTTCTAATCTAAATCTTAATTATTTTACTATTTTCATAATTATTATTGTCATACATCCCATTGTTCTCTATTCCATTTTAATCCATTTTAGAGTCAGGTATAATTAATTGTTAGAATTAAAAGAACTTTCTAGTTCCCATGAGATTGATAACTTTTATTACTTGACGAGAAAATCGTACACATGCGACTTGCCCTATCAAATTTTTTGCACCATCGTCGGGGATTGTGTCAAAATTTCTTTTATTCTCAATTAATTCATCACTTTGTTCTATTGTATTACGCGTTTTCCATTTTCTTGTTATATTAGGAGGTTTCCACTTTGGTTTATGCAAAGTTGGAGTTACTCTGGAACATGATTTGTTGAAGTAGACCCAGAAAGAAATTTCCATAAAATAAGAAGGCTACAAAGAGAAAGAGCAAAAGAACGACATGCGCGTGTACAAACCGTGGTTAAACAAGATGAAAAATGACTTCACGACTACGCAATCCCTAATATTTAGGCAAGGAACATATCTTTACTACCTGCTCTAATCCAAATGGTTATGTTAAACCAGATTGGAGGATGAGCTCATGATGACCCAAACGCCCGTATTGATCAATACTTCGAATTCTGTAAAACTCTAAGAATCTGTGGGGCTTCTGAAGATGCCATTCATCTCCGAAAGTTCCCATATTCCCTCCAATAGAGATCTAATACGTGTATGAGAAATCAAACTTCTCAAACTCAAGCAACTTGGCAAACTTTGGAGGAGGCTTTTCTCAATAAATACTCCCCATTCCCAAACTGTGAACTATAGGTACCTCATCCAAAATTCAGTCAAAAGGATGGGGAGTCAATCTCTAATGCTTGGGACATATTAAATTATCTAACTGAAGCTTGCCCTCACTATGGTATTCCATATTGGATGCTAGTCCAAACCTTCTACAGTGGGCTAGACTTTCCATCGCAACAATTGCTAGACTCTTCTTCAGGTGGTGCCTTTATATGTGAAGGAATTGATGTTGCTTCAAAAATCATAGAAAATATGGTTTCCAATCATTACCAATGGGCTAATGAGAGGAAACATCATCCAAGGAGAGACTTTGACGCACAATTTTCAGAAAATCAAATGGAGAAGGTAATTTTCACGATAAATAATATTTCCCAAATGTTTGGAAAGTTGGAACAATATCATGCTCACGTTTTTGGGTCTTAGATTACAAACTGGGAATGTTGTGGAGCAAAAGGATACGAGTCATCTGAATGCGAACTATCCACTGAACTTGAGCATGGGATATTAGCCATTCAACAGACTAAATCATGCAACTTCTATGACTACAAGGAGAAGAGCGTGCAACAATTCAACCCACCAAACAGGCAGAACAATTCCAACTTTTCCTAGAGGAGCAACAACACTCTTAATCATCAATACCAGGATGGTCAAGGTAATAGGAGACTTATGACATAGCTTCTACAGGTGCAATCATCTCCCATTGATCCCACGCTGAAAACAATATTAGATGGTCAGGAAAAACTACTTGCTAACCAATTTTTTTTTCATGAGTATCAAAGGACGATTATTAAAAATATTTCAAATATTCTAAATGTTTTGAATTATAAGATAGAAAACCTGATCATCCATGAAAAATACTGGAAACATAAAGTTCCCAACAAACTAGTAATTCTAATAGGAAAATAGGGATGTTTCTATAACAACCAGAAAAGAATCCAAACAATGAGCGCCGTAAGGCTTCGCAATTAAGGACAGGGAAGGAACAAAAAGATGTTCCTCAATCTGGGAATGATGCACAATTGGAGGAGAAACATACTGAGATGTAAATCCATGGAGGGGAACAAAATTATGAAAAAGTGTCTAAGTATGTAGCTCTGCCACCATATGTATGATCCTTTTTCCCTATAGATTAGTAAAGGCAAGGTCAATAAAGAAATTTGGGAAATTTTTAAAAATCCTTAAGAACTAAGGCATTGGAGGAAATGTCTTCTTACATAAAATTTATTAAGGATATTCTATCTAGAAAGAGAAAACTAGAGGGTTATGAAACAAATACTTTAATTATGGAGTGCAATGCTTTAATTCAAAATAAATTGCCTCCTAAACTAAAAGATCCTAGTAGTTTCTCTATCCCTTGCTTAATTGGTAATTTTTATTTTGATCATGTCTTGTGTGACTTGGGGGCAGGTGTGAGTGTCGTTCCCTTACATGCGTCTTGGAGGATACGTCAGTGAAATTCCCTAAATGCATCTTGGAGGATGTTCCTATCAAATTTGGGACATTTTTCATTCCAACTGATTTTAGAATACTAGAGATAGAAGAAGATTCTGAAATTCCAATCATAATAGGTAGACCCTTTTTGGCTACAACGGGTTCTATAATTGATGTTAAGAATGGAAAACTTTCCCTAAGCATAGGAGATGGTAAGGTTGAATTTGATATTGCTAAATCTATTAAACAATCTTCTTTTGAGGACTCATGTTGTAGGATTGATCAGTTGCACCAAGTATTGAAGGAAGAAGTAGTCAAACTGCAGTGTGAGGACCCCTTGGAGAGATGCATGCTAGAAAGTAACACTTCATATTTTAATGAGGAAGTAGTTGAGGTTATTGAATGTTTCAACACAAGCCCAAGCCTTCCCTAGAACCCACAAGAATAGAGCTTGAAAGTCATGCCTAAATCATAAGATTGGGAAGAGGGGAAAAAATCTAAAATCGAATTAAAAATACTCCCCTCCACCCCCAGATATGAATTTCTTAGATTCAATTCATCTTATTGAGTGGTTGTTAATGTTGTAGTAAATAAACTAGAAACTAAAAAATTGCTAAAGGTCCTTAGAATGCATAGGAAGGTAATAGGATACACATTAGATGACATTAACGGCATAAACCCTTCCTTTTACATGCATAGAATTTTCATGGAGCCTAACGATAAAACTTCAATTGAAAGTCAATGGAGATTAAATCATATCAGGAAATAAGTGGTTAGGAAAAACGTGCTGAATCTTTTAGATTTTGGGGTAATATACCCTATATCTGATACTGAATGGGTGAGCCTAGTTGACATGTTTCCTAAAAATGGGGGATGATTGTCTTGATAATTGAGCATAATGAAATAATACCAACTAGAACAGTCACATGCTGGAGAATGTGCATTGATTATAGAAAATTAAACACAACCACTGAGAAATATCACTTCCTCCTCCCATTCATTGATCAAATGCTTGAAAGACTTGATACACATGAATATTTATACTATTTGGACGGTACTCGAGATTTCATCATATCCCCATTCACCCTAAAGATCAACAGAAAACTACACTTTTCCTTATGGCACTTTTTGCTATAGGAGAATGCCTTTCAGATTATGTAATGTCCCAATCACATTCCAAAGATGCATGACTACAATATTTTCTAATTTTATATAAAACATTATGGATGATTTTTCTGTTTATGGACTTTCATTTTTTAAATGTTTAGAGAAATTGACAAAAATATTGCAGAGATGTAAGGAAGTAAATCTTGTACTAAATTGGGAAAAATATCACTTCATGGTGCGTGAGGGTATTGTGTTAGGACACTTAATTTCAGGAAAATGGATAGAGGTGGACAAGGCAAAAAAATTAGGAAAACAATATACGCCACTACTAGTAAATATAAAAGGTGTTAAGAGTTTCTTAGGCCATGCGAGATTTTACCGCAAATTCATAAAATATTTCTCTAAAATGGCGAAACCCCTTTCCAACCTTTTGATGATACTGCATTTGACTTTAATTTGTTTTTCTAGAATTGTTTTACAGGTTAAGGGAAGCCTTGATCACTGCTCCCATATTGCAGTCACAAGACAAGAATCTTCCCATTGAAGTGATATGTGATGCTAGTGGTTATGCTATAGGAGCACTGTTGGCTCAAAGGAAGGACAAGAAGGTGAATGTCATCTACTATGAAAGCAAAATAATTGATGTAACTCAAGCCAACAATGTCACCACAAAGAAGGAGATACACATTGATTATTCCTTTCCTGATGAGCAACTAAGTTTGTCAACAATCTTGTCACCAACACTCTTCCCCCTAAAATCACACCACGACAAAAGAAGAAAAATGTTTTCAAATCTTAAGAAGTATGTGTGGGATGATTAGTACCTCTACCAGTTCTACGCAGATGACATTTAGAGGAGATGTTTCCCATAAGAATGAGTGCCAAAGATCCTGAGTTGCTGACACTCTGCCTCTTGTGGAGGCAATGCCAGTACTTCAAAACTAGTAGCAAACATATTTCAATGTGGCTTCTTTTTACCATACATATTTAGGGATGCATGGAAATTTGTCCTCAATTGTGACTCTTGGCAAAGGATGGGGAACATATCCAAAAGAAATGCTAATGAACCCCATCCTTGAGGTAGAGATATATGGGACCATTTCCAAATTCCAACAACAACAAATATATCTTGGTAGTAGTTGATTACGTTTTCAAATGGGTGGAGGCAATTTCATCTCCATTCAATGATGCTAAAATGGTCATCAAGTTGTTCACCAATATCATATTTCCAAGGTTTGGGGTCCCGAGACTAGTGATTAGTGATGGAGTCTAAAATTTCATTGAAAGACGCATTGAAAACCTCTTGAAAAAGTATGGTGTTTCATTGGCTTGGTACCCCTTACCGCTCTCAAACAAGTTGTCAGGTGGAACTATCAAATTCTGAGATCAAGAGCACATTAGAGAATATAGTGTCCACGAGCGGAAAAGATTTGTCCTCAAAGCTAGATGATGCTTTATGAGATTATTGTAGTCCATGTAATATACTAATTTATATGTCACCATTCAGGTTCATTTATGGTAAGCTTGGCCACTTTCAAGTGGAGCTAGAATATTAGGCATATTGGGAAGTGATGTTGCTACAAATTGATTTGTAATCTGCTGGAGAAAAGAGGAAATTCCTAGTGCAATAAATATTCCAAATGATGGGATTCCCACACTTACAAGGCATGACAAATACATATTCCAAAAGAGGAAAGAACCAAAAGATGGCATGACAAATACATATTCCAAAAAGAATTCTAAGTAAGAGAGTTGATCCTCTTATTCAACTCCAGACTGAGGCTCTTTTCAGGGAAGCTGAAGTTCTGATGGCCAGGTCCATTCTGAGTGACCAAAGATTACCCTTATGGAACAATTGAGATATGGAACATGGAAAGAAGCTACTTCGGGGTGAATGGTCAGCGCTTGAAGCATTGTTTGGTAGATAAACAACTTGTGAAATAGAAAAAACATAATCCTCTTGGACCCTGCATGAACTGAAAGAATCAACCGTCAAGCTAATGATGATAAACGAGCATTTCTTTGGAGACAACCCATGTTAAAGGTACATCTTTCTCTTCTTTTTATTTTAGTATAGTTCATTAAATTTTAGTGTGTTCGTGTCGGCTTTAGTGTCTCTCTGAGTTTGGAGCCATTGTAGGGAAATATTTACAGTATCAGCCACCAAAAAAATCGTAAACTCTAAAAAATAAAAATACTTTTTTATAGGGAAACGTGCTAACATGACCACGCCATGCCCTCAGGCAAGGCTGTGTGTCGACCAATGGCCAAACAAGTGTGTTTTGGAACACACACGTTTGTGTCCTTTTATCCATAATTGGTTTCAAGTTGTAGAAGGGTCCACGACCAGACCATGTCACCTAGCACGGGTTTGTCTCACCCAAGCTGTGTATCAGTGACACATGGCCAGGTAGTGTAACGTGACACTGTCGTGTCTATCAGCAGTTCACCATTCAAAAGTCAGTTTCACAACTCAAACTCTCCCCATTCCTCCATTTGCTCTTCCTAAACCTCAGAACACTCCTCCTCAAACTACATTACTACTCAGACTCATTCAACCCCCATTACCATCAAACTCATAGACTCATCTTCATCATTCTCACTAAATTCGCAATTCCCTAATTCAATCCCCAACCTAAATCCCCGAATCAAACCCAAATCCCTAAATCTCCAATTTCCCGCACCCTCTCCATCTCCCTCATTCACACTAAGGATTGGTAATAATAGGTCCCAAGAGTACCTAAACTGATGCTTCACAGAACTGCATTGGCTCTTCAAGAGGTAATCTCTTTCTCCCTCATGGTTTCCTTTTGGCCAACGATGCATAGAGGTTTAGATATATCATACTAGTACAAAGGAAAATAATACACACTCGTTAAATGGACGACAATGTCTTGGACACCCTAGGACTTAGGGAGTATTTTAACTAGTCACTCCCTAGTTTAGGATGGGGTACTTACATGACCGCTAGGGATTTAACCAATACTTAGTTAAATCTTGAGTTTCTTAGTTCCATTGTATTGGAGATTTTATAGGGACCGCACTGTAACAAGGGTTGCATAGCCTTTAGGTTGAGGGACACTAAGTTCACCCTCACTTGGTCGGGCTTTAATGCCATATTTTGCTTATCGGTCGGCGGTGAATGACTCCCTTCAAAGATATTCCATGCCCTTAGCATTTGGGACAATGTGGTTATTTGTAACACCGTGAATTTTTTGTGTATGTTTTATTAATTATTTATTTTAACAACGATTAATTTTAGAAATGAATCGGTATTGAATTAGACTAAACCGTAGTTTAGTGTTAGTCTTGTTTTGTGATTCCCTATTATTTTGTGGTAAACTTTCGTAATTTTATGTGATGGAAAGTTTTTGAGCTGCTGCCAGGCCCAAATTCGCCCGAATTCGGCCCAATAACGTGTTTTTGAGTTCCTTACCTCAAAATATTATTTCCTGCTTGAGCCATTGGCTTTGAAATATTATTTCGAGTCAAGATAGACATCAAGTTTGCCCAGAACGCATTTCTAATTATTTTTCACTCTGAATTCCGTGTTTCGAAGTTCTAACCGTAAACCGAAATCGGAAGATTTTTATTATCCGACAATACTTGGGAATGGTTTAATCGAGAATGTTGTCATTGAAAAGGTCACATCACTTTCATGTAAGAAGCTTGCTTGTAAACAAGCAAAAGTACATATTCTCTTTCACAAAATCCCATAAATCACTCAACAAATCCTCTCACTCCACCACCATTAGACACATCACATATGCTAGTATAAACCTACTTACTTTGAATTAAATTTTATGATTTGATGAGGGTGAGGCTCTGCTATAAATACCTCACCCCATTCTCTCATTTTTACACTAAATTTCCTATACAAACTAAGGTAGTCTTTTATTTTCTCTTCTTCATCTTCTTCTCATACTTCATAGAAAATTATGAGCTTTTATTATGTTGTTCATAAAGTAGAGTTTATATTTGTTCTTTAAAGTATTTTCTGAAGGCATAACTAAAGGGGGTGATAATAAAATCATATGAACCTTTATGTAGTTTTTGACTTTTGTAAATCTTGAAATTTCTTCCTTGTTCTTAGATGGAAAAACTATATCTTTGGACAAGGTTGGATGAGTTATTTGTTTGGAAATATTAGAAATTATTGTTAGTATTTGAATATGTTTAAAGGTGATGATTTTAACATCAAAGGAACCTTTAATGTGACTAGGAAAAAGTTTGTATTTTATTCTGGAAAGTTTATGATGTTGATGAGTTGTTGTTGAAAATGTTTCAATTTTATAAATTATTATGTTTGAAACGTGGTGTAGCATATTTTACTCTTTGATTTCCAAGTTAAAATAATGATTTGGGATAAAAGATGATTTATTAAAGTCTTGACTTCATAAACTTAAAGTGTTATGAAGTTTTGGATATTAAAGTAGTAGAAAGTCCTACCTTAGGATTTATTTTCATAACTATGAAATTAACACTTACTAACCCTTTAGGTTTTTCCCTTAATTAGGAGGTGTTAAGATGTTCATAAAAAATTGTTGTATTTATTTTAGTTGACTTACTTTAAAGTGGTAAGAATAACTAAAAGATGTTTAGTGTAAAATATTAAATTAAGAGTCATTCTTTTTCATGACTATGAAATTAACACTTACTAACCCTTGAGGTTCCCTTAATTAGGAGGTGTTAAGATGTTCATGAAAATTTGTTTTATTAGTATACTTGAAATAATGAGATTTACCTAAAAGTCTTAACTTTATAAACTTCAAGTGTTATGAAGTCTTAGATGATAAAATGATTTAAAAATGCTGAATCTTAGTTAAGTGAACCTACTTTAAAATGGTAAGATTTATTTAAAATGTATTGATTTAAAAGTATTGATTTTGTTTAAATTGACTTACTTTAAAAATGATAAGTCTAGCTTAATGATCTTATTTTAAAAGGCTAGTTTTAGTAAAAATATTTAATGACAAAAAAATAAGATTTATGAACTATCAGAAAAATGTAATAAACTGGGAATACATGTCTAGAAAGGTTCTGTCTAAGGAAAGACTTGGTATTTAAGGGTGTCTTTACGACC
>NW_017719102.1:1150108-1152050 GCF_001865875.1 Lupinus angustifolius
GTATAAGTTTTATTGAAAATCTTACTTTAAAAAGTGTTATTTGATTGTAAGACTTTCAATGACAAATGATGATTCAAGGATATTCAACCTTGAATCGGATGGACGAAAATAATTAAATTCATTTTAAATCGCAAGTTTTATCTTCGCGTAAAAAGTTATTTCGTAAGTATAACTATTATCGTCAGTTAACTAATTAATGTTATTTTGGCGTAATGAAGAGTTCGAGAGGAGATCGGATCAAGTAAGCTCACCTGCAAACAGAGAACCTAGCGACCCGACACATTTAGGTGAGGGAGAATACATCGTGACGTAGTGGTGTCCGAATATGACATCCGGATCTCCTAAACTATCTCAAAAGTTTGGAGTTATATCTGTGTATTAAGAAAACCCGTACTTAATCAAATATTTGTGTGCATGGATTTTGTACGGATACTTTCTTAAGTTGTATGTTTAGGATAGCTAAAAATATCAAGTATTGTGGTAGTTATCCATGAAGGAACACCAATAGAGAAACTAAAATGCATTGCGATCGAAAAGAGTGGAGAGTTTCGATCCGGTAGCCCAAACTCCCTCAAAAGTTTGGACTTGCCTTGGGTATTAAGAAAACTTGTACTTCATCAATTGTCTATTTGTTTGGATTAAGTACAACAATATTTCTTATACCGATTTATGTTATGTTTATATATGCAAATAACATGTTTACTGTTGAATTATAATGTTTGAATGATTATTATGGGAATGATTATTATGTGATAATTGTTAAATACAAGGTTTAAAAAGATGTGATATAAATGAGAAATATTTTCGTTGAGAAAAGTAATTAAAATGATATCCAGGCTCTTCTCGCTTGAACAAGACAGCTCTCACTTGAGTGAGAAGTGTTTAGAGAAAACGAGTGTTTTAGCTCGGGGCGAGACAGCTCTCGCTTGAGCTAAAATAGGCACCAAGAAAAGTGATTATTTTCTCGCTTAAGCGAGACAGCTCTCGCTTAAGCCACAAATGCCTCAAAAATGGATGTGCCCTCGCTGGAGCGAGACATCTCTCGCTCGAGCGAGAGGGCTCCATACAGACATGACTTATTTTTAAGTCGTTTGAACGATAACTCTCACATATACGAGAGCCTAATGGCATGTTTGCCATCAGGAAGTTATAAAGGTAAATAACTATATGAAATTCTTGAAAGTAATAAAAGTAAGGAATTGCTTTGTTAAAGGCAAGAGCACTAGCTTGGGTGTGAAGTGTATTTACCCTTGGGAAAGACCGTGACTCAAATGATTGAACCCGATTCCCGAAATCGAAAAACTTATACAAGTACCTTTGTTCTTGCACCTATTTAGGGCAAACTTACCGACTGTGATGTCGTGATTAGGGTGATACTCAAAAAAGGATTACATGATATCACGCAGCGAGGTCGTTTGACCGTAAGAGACTTGACCATGTGGTCGTCCAGGGTGATTCAACGATGGTTCATAGTGGTAGGGATGTTATTCCTCTATTTATGTGTTGACGTAAGATCAGGTCCCACAAGAAGCATTCCTTTGGGAGATGTCTTAGGTTGGGCTGATCATATATAATAATGATTAAAAGGTTTAATCGGCTAACCTCGGTTAGTGTGCATACTCATTATGGATAATGAAGTAGTGGAGAGGAAATTTAGGGGAGACGAACGAGCCCCGAGATGTTGAGAGGGACGACGATGGCGGTGGTTCGTCAGCAAAGTCTTGAGGGTGAGTCTAGGTGAGACGAGTCCCTAGTATTCCTGGATGAGGTATTTTGTTGGATTGGACAATTCTCACAGCGCAAACTAGATGATCTCTGACAACCCCTCTTTGCAATCAGGATCAATGAGAGGGATGCCCAGAAAGTGTTTGATATGACACCGTCCTGAAATGGACAGTTCTTCGGAACAGATCGATCATATATCCTTGCGAGGAATAATTTT
>NW_017719102.1:1152150-1156979 GCF_001865875.1 Lupinus angustifolius
AGTGAAAGGATGGATCAAACAAGCATAACATTCATACATTGAGATTGTGGACTTTGATACTCATAATCTGAGATTATAACATCATTCATCATTGTGCATTTTTATATGTGATGTATATATTGTGTTTATTATGTGTGTCTGTCTGGAAGTGATATTCCGTGTAATTCCACGCCATCAATGAGAAATATTCATTAGATGTTTTACTCCCTCTTCTTTCTATTTGTCTTTTATTCACGTTTTTTTCAGATGGCTCACTCGGTCAGGATTCAGAGTTACCGCTTTTCGATGTCCCAAGAGGGGGCATGGAGTAGTGATGGTCATACATACACCAACACGGGCCCTTGTGCCTTAGAGATAGAGATGGTGTGTGATGGATCTTTCATGCGCTTTCCCTACCATCATGAGGAGCTAGAAGCTTCCTTTACCCTGCCACCTCGTAGACCGGCACCTGTTGTGCCGTCAACCCAGTCTATGACCCCTCAGGGGCTAAATGTTGCAAGGCTTTCCAGGAGGCGACAGACTTGGGATGATGCGATGAGTTCCCAGTATGGAGGAGAGCAGCCCGTCGGACGATGCCAAACCTCCATGCGGATGCAAGGGTGGTGACTACCTCGCAGCATTCGCCCTATGTTCTACAGGAGAAGATGGCGGCAGAGGATGACGAGCCAGCAGCTGAAGAGGATGACTGCGTGGAGTTGATTAACATTGAGGACTCCATCGAAGTTGTCAACCTCTCTTCCGACTCGAAGATAAAGGAGGATCCAAGCGAGTGTTCCAGCACACCCGTAGACGCTGGGGCTAGCCACTAGGATTTGTTTCCATTTCTATTTTCCTTTTTGATTAGGGTACCTATGTAGGGTATTTATTTTGGAGTAATTTTATTTGTGCGACGATTAGGTTCCGCCTTGTACTTTGTACCAACATTTCATGATATTCTAATGAAGTATGATTCAAAGTTATATTGAGTTATATTGTTATTACCTTTAGGTAATGGTGTTTTTAATTTTCCGCATTGTATGTTACTTAAAGTGATGTTCCAAAAATGAAAATAATATAAGAAAATAAATGTTATATGGTATCATTATTAAAAAAAATACCCATTTTTGAGCAAGGTTTTTTTGGAGTAATTTTCGGGGAGTTACATGATTAATAATCCACCATATGATTCATCTAATTGTAAGGCTTCTTACATGCCAAACTCCATGTTGAAAGAGTTATTGTTACTTGCTTTATTTTGAGGTAGCAAGTTTTTGATTTTTATTTATTTACTTGGTTTATTCTTTGGTCGCCATATCAGCTTTCATGGAATAAATTCCAATGCCGGTATAATGGTTTCAAGAATATACCATTTGATCAAAAACTTAACTTTCTTGAATTATTAACAACTTCATACCATCTCGGCTTTGTTGGAATAAATTCCAACGCCATTTTAATGGTATGAATTTAGCAATTTAATATAAGTGATAATGATTGATATTTATTTTTGTTTTCTTTTATTAACCAAACTACTTCCTTATGGAAGGTTGGTAAAGAATAATAAAAATAAAGCAATAAATGGTTAGCTGTAGAATTTAAATGACGGAAAATAAATGTTAGTTGCGGAAACGTAAATGACTGAAAGTAAAAGTTAGTAGTCAGATCACTCATTATAACTGTGTATTTTTCCTTTTCACAAAGATACAATTTATGAATTGAATTGCACTTTGATTCAAGGTTTCTTTCTTTGTCAACAAATAAAATTTTTAAGTTAACACTTTACTATTTTACATTTGCATCTCTTTCAAGATTCAATTGTAGGATAGTATAGTATTATGTCGAACCACAAGGAATTGCCTAAAAGAAATGTACTCATACTTTATATCTTTTATCAAAAGTAATAAAGTAACAATAAATGTTGTTTTTCTGATTTTATGAACTAAGAAACATTCAAAAGTAAAGAACTAACTATTTACAAATTCAATAAGGTAAAATTGATTAGAAAGATGGAATTATTTCTTGACTCAAATGATTTTGAAAACATTACAACTTATGTGTTATGCTTTCGGTTAATTCCACACACCATTTCTAAATCTTTCATCTAGTGTCCTAGAATGATAAGATGATTTTCAAACCTTATGAAATACACTAAATGATAGTTAAGTGCCACTCGTCGGAGTAGGTTGTCACACCCTACTTGATGCTCCATTCACATCATTTAGCCTTGAACATAAGTTTCTTAGAATAGATGTTTGATGTGGCAGGTGAACTAAGGTGTAGGTTATACTTTTTAGTTCACTTGTCAACACTTTAAGAAGAAGCATTTTTGGATCTTTAAATCAAGTTTTAGGTGATCAAGCTAAAACTGCATTAAGAACTTCATAAAGAATCAAACATTAACTGAAAAGTAATAACTTGAATGTATTGATTTCAAAGGATAATAAAAGATAGGAGAATAAATAACATTACTCCATAATCCAAATCAATGTTTAGGAGCATGAGCCATCTCTTCCACGGATGAGATGCTTTTGGAACCAAATGAGATTACTAAATTATATTTTTGTATCACATTTGCCATCTACTTTCTCCTCTTCAATTCTAAGTAAAGTTTATAAGAACTTACCTAGATCTAGCTTAGAACTGAGGGTACAATATCTAGAGAGAAGAAGTGAAGAAGATGAATGAAGATTGGAGTGATTTTCAAGTGTATGTGATGTTCTTCAAAGTGTTGAATGGGAGCCTTATTTATAGGCAAACCAGGGCACTTCCTAGCTCTCCTGCTTGCCCACGCCAGGCGTACCAAACCCTTCAGCATGGGTTTGTTCCATGACCAAGCAGCTTAGTCAGCTGCTTGGTGTTGTCTCACCAAAGCTCGTTATGAGATACTTGACCAGGCTATTGTGAGCTACCCTGAAAAGTGTTCAGGGGCATAGTCAAGTGAGGTCATGCATGATGTCAAGGTTTGCTTCGTAGCTAAGTCAAGTTGACCCCTTCCTAGGTGAAGCCCGCCTAGCTGCTTTTGTGGCCACACTGAGCTACCTGCTTGAGCAGCATGTCCTGCTCTAGCTAGGTGTGTGGATCCCGCTTGGTGGTCTCAAGGTACACGCTGATCTGCATGCTTTAGTAGGTTGGCTTGTGCCAGGCTTGAGTCCGACTGTGTAAAGCTTGTGCCTGACCGAGCAAAGTTGATGTCAGGTCAGCTTGGCAGTGCTGAATGTCCATGTTAGGCTGCTTAGTGAGCAGCTTCATATGTGCATCAAAATGGCCCATGTGGACACCTCCTTGCTTGACTATATATTTTATTTTTAGTTTTCATTTCTTCTTCATTTTTCCTAGAAGCTTTGCACAAAGATTTAGAAACGAGGTGATAAAAAATATAAGATTAAAATGTGCCAATTTATTTTAAAAGTATTGAATTAAGTTGGTTTTGCATGATTTGCATAGGATATGTGTCACGAAAAGTGTATGAAAATTAGGTATTTTGGCACTTACCACTCCTCTTTATATTACCTCCACCACATTATGGCAAAGACCCTTTTCGGATGCAAGGAGTGTGATTGAAATGTGCGGTCTAATGAACTTTGTTTCATTTGGTCTATGCTCAATGTGATTAAGGTGCATACAAGGTCATACTTGGAACGACATCTTCTCAAAATTTCCCAGGCCCAATCTCGTACCATTGTCATTTGTGGGCTCATCACCACAATATCCCAACATTTTAATTTGGATTTGAGCTGTTAGTCCCAATTGTTGGGACCACACATATTGATCTTTAGGCATGTGTTTCATTCAAGATGGTGGTAAGGGAGGACACTTTTGAAAGTGCGCATGTCAAGAGGAGCACTTTGGAAAGCTTGTCCACTATGTGTTTTGGTGAGGACAATTTGTGTTTCATAAGAGCTCGAAGATCATCAACAAATCAACGTGCTTAAGCCTCAAGATTGGTATTAGACTTAGACTAGTAATTAGTTTAGGTTGAGTCTAAGGCTTAGGTAAACACAATACATGTCTCATATGCATAATACATTAAATCATTTTATTTTGAGATATGACATTCATAATATGTGCATGCATAATATATATACATGTTATCTGTGCATCTTAGGCATAAACTTAGTGTTGAACATGTATAAGTTAAGTGCATAACGTATTTGAGTATTGCCATTTCAAAATATATATAAAAATATGCAGTTAATAGATTAAGGTAAGTTTTAATCGATTAACGTAAGTTTTTTAAAAGTAGTTGGAACAGAAAACTTGGAAAACCGAATCAGTAACAATTTTGTATCTCCTTAATCGATTAACCAAGAATTTAATCGATTAACTGGGCTGTAGAATGGTTTCTTTATAAGCTGCGTTTTCAGAATTCAAGTTTATTCTTGCAAGTTAGATTTTAAGAGAGTTAGAGCATATTTCCGTGTTAATTGCTGCATCTACATGAAATTGCATTTGTGAGATTAGAAAAGAGAGAATTCTATGATTTTATCTCATATGTTCATGCATTTCTTGATGTTTTTGGAAAGATTTCATATTCTGTAAAATCTGTTTTGAACTCATGCATTATCATTTTATATGAGACATGTGTTAGGGTTGTAGAGTAAGGTCTTAATTGTTTTAATTTGAGCATAGTAAGTGCTTTAGATTACTCTATATTCTTGTTGTAAAAGTGTTGTAATTTTGGGAATCTCTAAATGTCTTACCACCAACGAGATTGAGTTGCGTCTTCATTAGCTTAGAAATCTTGATAGAAAGAATAGGTTCTTGGCAAGGACTACACCGCAAGAAAGGTTTTCTTGGGCGGTAGGAAGTGAGTCAAACCAAGGGATAAGGTTCTTTAGTTTTCAAGAAAGTGT
>NW_017719102.1:1157079-1158934 GCF_001865875.1 Lupinus angustifolius
CAGACGGGAGGCCTGGATGTAGTTTGCAAGTGGACCCGCAAACGAACCAGGATAAAAACCTTGTTGCACGCTTTTCTTTCCCTACTCTCTTAATTGTTTTAATCGATTACTTTGTCTAGTTGTATTAACTGTAATAATATGTTTCTATATTGTACTATTGTAACTCTGATATATCTGTTAGCTCTGTATATTTGCTTCGATCTCAGTTGCTTGTCGGACAAGAAACTGAATCTGTTTGTGCTATCTGAGCTGTTTTAATCGATTAAACAGTTGCAGTTAATCGATTATTCTTTCTGTGTTAATTGATTAAATTGAGGGTTTTTCAACATTATATGTTGTTTGCGAGAAGTGGATACTTTGACCGCTACACCTATTCAACCCCCCCTCCCCTCCCTTTTAGGTGTATTTTAGCCACTGATACCTAACAAGTGGTATCAGAGCTAGTACGAAGTGCTAGCTCAACCGCGTATTCGTGATCCTAAGGGAAATATATTGGGTTCTACAAACCCGTTTGGTGGTGATGGTTCATCCATTAACCGACCACCCGTATTCAGTGGTGAAGGGTATACCTACTGGAAAGTCCGGATGCAAATCTTTATAGAAGCCATCGACTCAGATATTTGGGAATCCGTAGTCAACGGTCCTTTCGTTCCAGAGCACCTAGTGGACGATGAACCTAAAGACAAGCCTAAAAGTCTATGGACCGATGATGAGTCCAAGAGGGTCTAGCATAACCTACGCGCCAAAAATATCATCACATCGGCCCTATCCTATGATGAGTTCTTTAGGGTATCGCAGTGCCAAAACGCTAAAGAAATGTGGGACACTTTACAAGTAACTCACGAAGGCACGAGCGAAGTCAAGCGCGCTAGATTAAATGCACTGACCCACGAGTATGAGCTATTTCGCATGTTACCTAGCGAATCAATCAGTGATATGCAAAAGCGATTTACTCATATCGTGAATCATTTAGTTGCTATAGATAAATCTTTTTCTAGAGGAGAATTAACTAATAAAGTTTGACGTTGCCTTGACAGGAAATGGCAGCCGAAAGTAACTGCAATTATGGAATCCAAAGATTTGGACTCCATGCCTCTAGCCACATTGTTTGGAAAGCTTCACGAGCACGAGATGGAATTGGGTTGCTTGACGATGCATGAGGATTCGGAACGGAAGAAGAAGAGCGTCATATTAAAGGCTACGACCTCTAAAACAAAAGAAGATAAAGATGATGATGAATCTGACTCCGATCTGGATGATGAAACAATGGGTCTCCTTGTTCGAAAATTCAGTAAATTTATAAAAAGAAAAGGAGGATTCAAAAAGTTTCAGAAGAAAGAAGCGAAGGAATCAACCAAGAAAGGCAAGAACACCAAAGATCGCTTCACTTGCCACGAGTGCGGAAAAGCAGGACACATGCAATTTAAGTGTCCAACCTATCTTGAAAAGGCTGATTCAGAAAAGAGCACTCCCAGGGAATACAAATCTAAGAAAGCCTACATCGTATGGGATGTACCTGAGGAGGAAACGACATCAAGCACTTCTAGTGAGGAGGAGTCAGCAAAGTTATGTTTGATGGCTAGATCTGACAACGATGGCAATTCAAGCACACAGGAAGATAAACATGAGGTATATTCTGACACCTCATCCATTTCTGATGACTCACCTCCCTAGGATGTTTTATGTGAGGCTTATGTCGAGTTACATGATGAACTAAAAAAATTGGCCAGGATAAACATTGATAGAAAAAGATTAATCCTACAAAATGAAGAAAAATAAGCAAACTACAAAAAGAATTAGATGAATTGAAACTAGAAAACGAAACATTAGACATCATCTATTCCTGTAGCACATG
>NW_017719102.1:1159034-1179727 GCF_001865875.1 Lupinus angustifolius
ATTTTCATAACTATGAAATTAACACTTACTAACCCTTGAGGTTTTTCCTAAAAATTAGGACGTTTTTGAAACTGCGCATGTCAAGAGGACCACTTTGGAAAGCTTGTCCACTATGTGTTTTGGTGAGGACAATTTGTGTTTCATAAGAGCTCGAAGATCATCTGAGTCTAAGGCTTAGGTAAACTCAAGATTGGTATTAGACTTAGACTAGTAATTAGTTCAGGCTGAGTCTAAGGCTTAGGTAAACTCAATACATGTCTCATATGCATCATACATTAAACCATTTTATTTTGAGATATGACATTCATAATCTGTTCATGCATAATATATATACATGTTATATGTGCATCTTAGGCATAAACTTAGTGATGAACATGTATAAGTTAAGTGCATAACGTATTTGAGTATTGCAATTTAAAAATATACATAGAAATATGCAGTTAATTGATTAAGGTAAGTTTTAATCGATTAACATAAGTTTTTGAAAAGCAGTTGGAACAGAAAACTTGGAAAACCGAATCAGTTACAATTTTGTATCTCGTTAATCGAATAACCAAGGATTTAATCGATTAACTGGGCTGCATAATGGTTTCTTTATAAGCTGCGTTTTCAGAATTCAAGCTTATTCTTGCATGTTAGATTTTAAGAGAGTTAGAGCATATTTTCGTGTTAATTGCTGCATCTACATGAAATTATGAAATTGCATGTGTGAGATTAGAGAAGAGAGAATTCTATTGTTTAGGATTGAGAGGCATTACATGTTTAATTTCTCATCATTTCATCTCATATGTTCATGCATTTCTTGATGTTTTTGGAAAGATTTCAGATTCTGTAAAATCTGTTTTGAACTCATGCATTATCATTTAATATGAGACATGTCTTAGGGTTGTAGAGTAAGGTCTTAATTGTTTTAATTTGAACATTGTAAGTGCTTTAGATTACTCTATATTCTTGTTGTAAAAGTGTTGTAATTTTGGGAATCTCTAGGTGTCTTACCACCAACGAGATTGAGTTGCGTCTTCATTAGCTTAGAAATCTTGATAGAAAGAATAGGTTCTTTGCTGAGGCTACACCGCAAGAAAGGTTTTCTTGGGCGATAGGAAGTGAGTCAAACCAAGGGATAAGGTTCTTTAGTTTTCAAGAAAGTGTCTAAGTGTTGTAATTGAAAGAATTGTTTGTAAAACGTTATTTCGATTATAGTGAAGAAAAATCTCCCAAACCAGACGGGAGGCCTGGATGTAGTTTGCAAGTGGACCTGCAAATGAACCAGGATAAAAAACTTGTTGCACGCTTTTCTTTCCCTACTCTCTTTATTGTTTTAATCCATTACTTTGTATAGTTGTATTAACTGTAATAATCTGTTTCTATACTGTACTGTTGTAACTCTGATATATCTATTAGCTCTGTATATTTGCTTCGATCTTAGTTGCTTGTCGTACAAGAAACTGAATTTGTTTGTGCGATCTGAGCTGTTTTAATCGATTAAACAGTTGCAGTTAATCAATTATTCTTTATGTGTTAATTGATTAAACTGGGGGTTTTTCAGCATTATATGTTGTTTTCGAAAAGTGGATGCTTTGACCGCTACACCTATTCAACCCCCCCTTCTAGGTGTATTTTAGCCACTGATACCTAACAGCTTTTGACTACCTCCCCCTGAAGGGAATAGCAGACCCCCTTCCTTTACCTAAAACTTTATGCACCACGATACAAAATATGGCCAATTGGAAAGAGTTTGGTTCTTCATATGGCGACCCATTGGCTGCCGAACAACCATTACCCTCTATACCTAGTCCATCTAGGACATGTGGGTCATATGTTCCCTCTTTCTGTTCTTTTGCAGGTACTTCCACTATACTGAAAGTGCAATATGTCAAGAGAGCACTTAGCTTGCCTATGTTTTGATGGAGACAAAGGAATTAGTGAAAGCTTAAAGATAACTCAACAAATCAACATGCCAAAGATTCAAGAGCTTCATGTCTAGACTAGAGTCTTAGATGTGTGTCTTAGTTATTGAGTCTAGGTTAGGTAAACCTAGATTCTCACAAAGTCTAAAAACTATCATATCATTTACATGGGACATGCGATCTAGTTTATTATATGCTCATGCATTAATCATACACGTTATTTGTGTATTTTAGGCATAACATAAAGTAAAAACATGTATAGTTGATAAGCATAACATATAGGTAGTTTACCAATTAACATCGTAACTGAAAATATACCAGTTGATCGACTAAGTAAAGCTTTAATCGATTAACGTGAAAATAGTTTGAACAGTTTCAACAGATAACTGAAAAATAGAATTCAGTTACTCTCAAACAACACATTAATCGATTAACAGGCAACACAATCGATTAACTGGGTGCAAAACAAGTTTTCTATATAAACTGTGTTTTTACACTATGCTTCATACATTCATTCATTCATTTTTAGAATTGCCAAGTTGCATATTTTTGTATTATATGTATGTCATATAGGCAGAGAGAATTGCATGTGAGATTAGAGTGAGATAGTATCATGCTTAGGGATTAACATGTCATCCATTGCATGTGATGAAATTGTTCATAATTCTATCTTGTTCTTGCATGATTCTTTCATTACTGTTTAGAGATTTTTTAAGGGTAGAAATCACATGTTGTTCATGATTCTGATCTTATACGTATTCTTGGTAGTTGTGAGATTTGTATAGGGTTTATAGCTTGTTCTTAGTTGTAATATTTAAGCTAATTTAGTGCTTCATATTACTCTGTTTTTTGTGTTGTTTTTGTAACAAGGAAATTCGTCTCTTAGTGTCGTACCACCAACAAGATCAGAGAGTCTTCACCAAGACTTGGAGGTCTTGAGTTTAGAACATACTCTTGGCTAGGGTTGGATTGTAGGAAAGGTTTTCCTAGGTGATTGGGTAAGTTCAAACCAAGGTAGAGGTTTTGGGAATTCAAGAAGGTAGCGTTCAAGGTCTTGTAATTGGAAGTGTGTATGTAAGATACATTGGTTTTAGTTTTAGTGAAGAAAATCTCCCAAATCAGAAGGGAGGACTGGATGTAGTTTTGTAGTGGACTGCAAAAGGAACCAGGATAAAAACCTTGTTACAAGCTGTTTCTTTCCATTATCTCTTTATTGTTTTAAGTAGTTTTAAATTGCCTATTGTAGCTGATATTTTGGATAAAGTATCATTGCCAAATAAAGATCATTTATGTTCAAATTTATCTGCTATATCATTTCTATAGAATCTTTAATTGGCTGTGTAATTGAGCCATTCAGCAAATGTTAATTTTGTGCGACTTAATCGATTAAGTCATTGCCTTAATCGATTAACTGGGTGATTTTCCAGAATAGGGCTTTGGTGTGAATAGCGGTAAGTGAGAACCACGACACCTATTCAACCCCCCTTCTAGGTGTATTTTGTCACTGATAACTAACATATACCTCATGGAGATGACTTTGCTAAGATGCAAGCCAATATTGAGGAACTTCGGCTACGTTGGGGTCAAATCTTAGCAGGCTAAGTTCAGCATAATCATAACATGCAGTAGATGTTCAGAATGCCAGAATCTATTTCTTACTAGCGCATAAGCCAGGGATAATTCTCGTCTAATCCGTGATTTTTTCTTTTATGTTTTCTTCTTGTTTAGATTTTTACATCGTGGACAATGTAGATTTCAAAGTTTGAGGAGATTTTTGCATTTAGGGTAGTTTATTCATATCATGCATACCCATACCATATAGATTTTAATTTTAGGTTCAACTTTCATACTCTCATGCATTAGCATAAATTTCATGTCTCATCTATCTCCTTGTTTACCCTTATGAGTTGCTTGTTTGTTTTTAATTGAAAAAGTATGCATGATTATTATTGATTATCTATGACCTCCATTCAAAAAACTTGTGATAGAATAATTATATGAAAGACATCAGATTTGATAATTGCGAATAAAGCTTTGGTAATTGAAAGTCCTTGTTTCATAACTTATGTTGAATTTACGAAATGTGAGAAACTTGGGCAACACAATAAGGGTTCTAATCTAAACTGATAATTACAGAAGCAAAAACCATTTTTATTTCATAGGTGCATAATTTTCTATGATTGTACATTCTAGAACTTGATTTGTGATTGTTTCAAGACTGAAATATATTTGAATGCATTAATATGATAGAGACAATTAAGATTTTTTTTTCCATTTGACCTTGAACCAATTGTCAAACACTGAAAACCAATTAGTCGTCCACTTTTGAGCATGGACTTTAAAGTTGCTTCATAGCTACTCAAATAATGGTTTTAAGGTAATTTGGTATGTTTGGTTGAAGCTATGGATGAACCCACTAAATGTGAATAAAAAAATTCATCCTTTTTTCTTTTAAAAAAAAGAGTAAGAATAAGAAAACACAAAAGTGAAAGTATAAAGTACAAAATGAAAGAGAAAGGATTGACAAAGAATAATGTAAAGAGAAAGGTTGGTTAAAAAATCGTATGACAAGAAAAGGTTTATGAAGAGAATTCCAATGCTTCAATTAGATGTTTTAAAAAAAAATATACTAAGAAATAATTGTAGGCCTTTTGCATTGTTTACTAAACCTTGAATTATTTAGTGGCGATTTGATCTATAATCAAGCCTATGATAATGTACATTCATGAATAACTTTTGAGCGAAACAAGCTAACATCTAAAGACATGAGAGTAATGAGAGGTGAGTGACCCTAGTTCATGCACTTGTTATGACCCAAAGACTTAGATACAAACTGAATTTATTTATGATTGCCTTCTCTTGGTGCTTGCACTGTTTCAAAACAATCATGGGAATGTTTGTTATTTTCGGTCATGGTTTCTATATTCTCGTTTATACTTGATTGTGAGAGCTAGCCATAGTACTTCCTCGAGGACAAGCAAAAGATAAGCTTGAAAGGATTGGATGAGTGTAAAATTATGCTACATTTACATTGTATTTAACTCGCATTCTAGGACATAATTAGAACTTTAGGATAGTTTTCCCCTTTATTTCTCTTTGTTCGGATTGAGCGTGCATGTTTTGTTCTCTTGTGAATGATAAATAGATTCGAGCTAAAAAGGAAATAGGTCTTGGGATTATGGGAAGAGAAATTGTAGGACCAAAGGTAGTTCAAAGCATGGAATCAGAAATAATGAAGGACGCCATTTAGTCTGGATTGAAGTAAAGCGACTAAAAGTGATTGCAAAAGACACATCCAGTTTGTGCTTACGCCAACAACCATGTGTGAATTGATAAAATCTATTCTTGACTCAAAAGGTTACACAGCCAGGCCGTGCCCCTTACCTAGACCGTGTATAAGACATGGTCATGTGTTGGACAGTTGCTGGAAGACAAATCAATGAGGCCACGACCGAGCCATGTGTTGGCTCATGATCGTGGATTGACCAATTTGGTTCCTAATTTTCAGATTTTGTGATTGAATTTTTTGGGCTTAGCCTGATCCCTTGTAACTATGATAAATGAGGGTTCTCTCTCAGTGATTGAACCATGTTTTACTCTGCTTAGGTTTGTAATTGCTACTTTCTCTATGTTCTCATTATAATTTTGGAATCTCATATCAATTATGAGTGAATAATCCTCTTTCTTTCTAGGATAGGGGCTATGCCCTTTTATATTCAATAAATACTTGTTTCTGCTTCTATTTCATGAAGTGATGTGATTTGAATCATTAAACTAAGGTTTTCTTCGTGTGAGTTTTTTAGTCAACAAGTTACACCTCTTCGATATATTGGGGAAGGATAGAGAGATGAGCCCAATTACCCGATCATTCATTTATTCAAACTTGAATCCTAAGTCGCGAGAGTAGTCTTAGGATTCTTGAGTGTTCTCTAGGATTTCTCTTGGGTTTCAACAAAGCAATTGGATAAAATGATCCATGTAAGGGATTCGATTGGTAACTGTACCACAAGAGTAGGTGTAACTTCAATTGAGCACACGTGTTAGAGATCGATAGAGGAAGACACATACCGAAGAGAAATTCACACTCACAACTTAAATTTCTTGAAAAGAAGCAAAATCAAGGATTTAAGAGTGTAAAAGCGATAAACCTATCCTGGGAACTCTTCCTAATCTAAATCTCAAATCTTTTATTGTTCTCATAATTATTATTGTCAAAGATTCCATTATTCTCAATTCTGTTTTAATCCCTTTTAGAGTCAAGTATAATTAATTGATAGAATTAATGGAACTTTCAAGTCCTCGTGGGATCGATATCTCTTACTACTAAACGATGAAATTATACACTTATGGTTTGCTTTATCACCTTTTCAGTGTATAAACTTTTTCACCCATATATCCAATGTGGAACTTCAGACTTGAAAAAACCCAACAGTATCCACCTCAAGTGTAGATACCACACAAGAATAGGTTTGCATCCCTTATATCCACCATGTCCCAACTGAATCATCGGTTCTGATACCACTTGTTGGGATAAATTCAACCATGGGCTATAGCATTCTTCCATGGGCTAAGTTAAAGAAGCATATAAGTGGACTTGACACCACATCTTGATCCCAAACCTTAATGCATTTGGTCTATGTGCCCATCCACTTATATGTTTTTTAACTCCGTCACTTTACACAATATGGGACTTCTTCAATCACACTTGAAATACCCAACATCTCCCCTGAAATGTGAGTTACCCCCTTCGAATATTGGATACAGCAAATCATAGCTCTCTATCTACTTGTACTCCCATTGGCTTTTCATAAACGAAAGATGTCGCCTTTACCTCTTCTTGGGAAGACTATTGACTCAGTTGAGCTATCGAACCATTAGGGAGGTTCATTGTTACAGAGGCATGGGAAGAGTAAAGAGTCACGAGTGAGACCCCATGTCTACAACCAAAACCTTAAAGCAATGGTTCCAAGGGCCTTTTCCACTCATGGACTCTTTCACTTACCTCTCATATCCAATATCGGACTTCACAGTTGAATAAACCCAACAGAAGTGTGAGGTGAAGAGGGTTTTCATACGACAAAGTATGACACACTTGTTGTTCATTCCATAGAAACCATATTATCAGGTTTTGTTAAGCAACCGAGGATCACTTCATTAGTGCGGAGTTTGGTGCTTTTGCAAACCAATACGTCATGATTCCTATATTGATACTGAGTCCCAAGTGAGAAACCATTGAAGGCGTCTTCTTCCATATCCATGGGCTTCAAAATGTTGTTGCAAATCCAACCACATATGAGAAGAAGGCTGATAGTCGTTGCAAAATAGAGAGAGATAAGAATGAGAAAAGAAGAGGCACTAGACAGAAACACAACAAAAATAGATATGGAAGTAGTTAGGAAACCTTAAAATATAAATGAATCTCCTTAGTAATTGGGCTTTTTTATTGATGTATTTTAAAAAATGAATAAGATTATTTAGTTAATTATTTTTAAAATTTTAAATATATGATAATTATCAATTTAATTATTGCAACAAAATCAAAAATGGTCATCTTTAGTAGTTGGATTGACTTATTTATGTATTTTAAGAATAGGAAATGAGTTTATGTAGTTAACTATTTTTTAAATCTTGAAAAAATATGATCAGTGTTCATTTAATTAGTATATTAAAAATATAAAAAGAATAAAACAACTAAAATGTGCCAGAAAGTTAACTACAACTGGATACTCCCTAATGTACCATATATTTGATGAATATCATATTGGGTGCTGCAAATTTGTACCAGTATAACAAAGAGTGCCGCATATAAGGTGATTATGATTTAGAAACCATTAATATTTGTTCAACATAGATTTATTGGGGAGTTCCCCCCTAAAAAATTGGTCAATTTGTTTAAAGGAGGTTTTCCCCAATAACAAGTTATTTGGATTATTTAATTAGAGTGATGAATGATGAACAACTTATTTGATTAATGACTTTATTTATTTACTCCCTTTTCGGGTTCCTTTTAACCATACCATGAAGTTCAGTCTCATTTTATTAAGTTAACCATAACATTTCTTATGAAAGGTTGGTATCAAAGAATAATAAAATGAACAAAAGAATAAAGTTAGTAGTTAATTGTACCACATCTCTAAAAGGGTTGGTATAAAGAATAAAAGAATAAAGCAATAAATAAATGTTAGTTGCCGAAAAGTAAATGACAGAAAGTAAAAGTTTGTTGCGAAAAATAAATGATAGAAAGTAAATGTTAGTTGCGGAATGTAAATGACTGAAAATAAATGTTAGTGGTTAGATTTATTATTCATCACTCTTTTATTGTTTAAGTAATAATCCATTGATTGAATGGCACTTTTTTCATATTATTCCTACCTACAAAGTTACAAACCATGAATTGGTTTGAACTTATGTTTTTAGGAATCGTTTATCAACAAATAAAATTTATAAGTTAACACTTTACTATTTTACACTTACATCTCTACCAAGATTCAGTTGTAGTATAGTATAGGGTTATGTCGAACCATATGGAATTGCCTAACAGAAATATACTCATACTTTGTATCTTTTATCAAAAGTAAGAAAGTATGTCATAAAGTTGTTTTGGTAATTTTATGAACTAAGAAACATGAAAAGTAAAGAAACTAAGTATTTACAAATTCAAGAGAAAAATATGGTTAGAATGATGGAATAATTTCTTGAACAATATCATAATGAGAATTTATGCAAGTTATGTGTTATGCTTTGGTTAAACCATACACCATTTCTTAACCTTCCATCTAGTGCCCTAGCATGGAATACATGATTTTCAAACCTTATATAATACACTAAACAATAGTTAACTGCCACTTGCGCAGTAGGTTGTCACACCCTACTTCAGGTTCTGTTAACATTGTTTAGCCTTGAATACAAGTTGCTTAAAATAGAAGCTTTGATATGGCAAGTGAACTAAGGTGTAGGTTATACTTTTTAGTTCACTTGTCAACACTTTAAGAAGAAGCATGTTTTGGATCTTAAAATTAAGTTTCAAGTGATTGGGCTAAAACTGCACTAAGAACTTCTTAAAGAATCAATATAACCAAAGTAATAACTTGTATAAAAGAAGAAGAAGATAAAAGTACAAGAACTTACACCATAATCCAACTTTTTGGAGTATTAGCCATCCATCCAAAGATTAGATGCTTTTGATTCCAAACGAGGTTAGAAAATCATGTTTCTGCACCACATTTCTCAACTCCATTCGCTCTTAATTTCTATGAACTAAAGACCTAAAAACAACCTAAGAACAACCTAAATTGAGAGATAACCGAAATGGAAAGAAGAAGAAGTTATTATTACAAAGTATGTACCGTATTTAAAAGTGAGGAAATTGGTGTGCCTTTTATAGGCTCTAGGAGGGCTGCTTGGCCCCCTTTACAGGCCGCCCAGCGCCCTGGCCAGGCGGTTTGGCAGACCTAAAGCTAGTGGGTCAGCAACTTGTTACACCTTGGCTAACTAGCTTGGACAGCCTATTATGGGCTATGTTACATGCATGCTGACACCTCCTACCTAGTTGTTTAGAACATATGTCATGCATGAGGTCATGTGCTTGGCCTTCAAGTAAGGAATAGGCAAGTTGCATGATGAGTTGGACAAGCTTTCTTCATGGCTAATTTTTTTAAGTTGCTTGAACTCCTAGCCCCTTATTCCCCACACCTAGATGCATGGTTCCTTCATGGTGAAGGAACCTACCTTTCTTCAAGCTGAAGCAACCTTTTTTCCCTGGTTCTTGACTTGATTTTAGTTGGTTACTTGGCACTTTGAGCAAGATTTCTTCAAGTCTAGGTAAGCTTTTGAGTTGTGTTGTGCTTTGCATACATAGCTTAGGTTTCTTCAAAGTAAGGAAAGGTATTTTTCTTCAAGCCTAAGTCTTGTTTTTGGTTACAAGCTAAATACATAGCATACCATGCTTAGCTTGTTTGTTTTGAGCATTTCTTTTTTAGCTCTTGGCCTGTGATTTGACATGAATTCTTGCATATCTTTTGGATTAATTCTTTTTAATGAATTTTCTAAAAAATTCAAGCAAAAATTGGACAAGAGATGATCAAAAATTATATTACTTAAACACACAAAATTTATCTAAAAAGTGTTAAATTAAGTTAGTTTTCACATTTTTTGCATAAGATGCCATGAAAAGTGTATAAAAATTAGATATTTTTGACACTTATCAATATTACGCAATCAAATCATTTCAACCACATCTACTCAACGTTGGCTTTTGAAGAATGGTTATTAAAGGATAGAATATATACTATCTCACAAGCACTATGTCTAGGTTAACCTATATGTACAACAAAATGACAACTTTGTTTTGATTTATTCATGAATGTATTTCCTAAGCCGAAATATTTCTCTGAAAATGGACCAATAGTGAATTAATCAGATTTTGTATTTCCTTCTTCAATTGGTTACAATCCTCCATAAAATGACAAATTCCCCCTAGATAATATTCACAATGAGAATTTGAGTTGAATCCTTATGGGTATTCAGGTTACACTTTATTCAGGGGGACATGAGTTAGCAAGAAACATGACATTTTGTGGAGGGTTTTGACCACCTATAGGAGGTCTTTGGTATTTGTAGATGTATGGGAGAGGGACATTGGGGTTGGGATTAGCTAATTCATGGCCTAAACCGAAAGTAATCGTGGGTTAATGACCTTTAATTACATAGGAGGTGGTGACTTGGCACTTAAGGTACCTAACATGCATATGGTTTTAATTTTATGTGCTATATTAGTGTGTTTCTTGTATACTAAGATACCTAAGGATAATGTTAATCAGTGTATATATAAGTAAATGTGGTATTATATACCTTCAAATGATGAACATAAATGTTTAAGGTACTTGCTGTCAAAGTTGTCAATAGGATTATCGACAATTTTCAGGAAATTGTCTAAGGTATATTTTAAAAATCATAGGGAATATGACTCTATAATTATTTAAAAAATCAATACTAAAATCATACTATTAACTTGTACTAATCATAAAGCCCCTCGGGCCATATCTAACGAGGTTCTGTGACAATGGGTTTACTCGATAACGGTTAAATCCCATACTGCGTGAATCTTTCAGCTAAGCTTCAAACTAACTTATTTTCTATTCAAAACTCATGATATAACTCTAATATGTGTTAAAATATAAAGAAAGAACTTTCCTAATGAAATTCCATGATTTACAACTCTTTGGCTAACTCCTCGTACTAATAATCTAGAACTCAAGTAAGTTGACTTCTTACACAAGTAATTGATTGTACTAGACAAAAGGATTCACATACCTCATTATTATTTAAGAATATAATAGTTACTTATATATGTATACACTTATATATATGCAAAGTGCTGAAATTTGGGATGTTATATACTCCAACAATCACATTTCAAAAGAATTGTCATACTTTCCCATAAGGAACATACCCACATCACACACCTTAAGTTAATGCCAACCCATTCCTATGACACACCCTCACATCCAAGACAATTCTCATGTCACATCCTTCATCTCTACCAATGCATGTGATACACTTTGCGTCCTCGACAATGCTCATCTTACACCATGCATCAAAGTCAGCCAACACATGTGTGCTTTTGTGGATCGTCTTGCAATTAACATCCTTCACTATGATGTAGCAGACACACCATTAGAATATTCCACTTTGTTGGATCCCATAGGTTTTGTAACGCACCTAGAGGGGAGATGAATAGGTGATACAATACAAAATTATCGTTGATCAATTTACAAACAGATTTACTAGTTTCACTCACTATTTAATCGATTAGCACCAACTATAATCGATTAACTCGTTCTGCAGATAATCGATTAACTATAGAACCTAATCGATTATTCAGTTCATGTTCTATGAAAAACAGTTTTCTTTGATCTCCAAGATTACCAATATTTAACTATACTTATATGCATTGTTAAAGATGATTAAGAAAAGTAATTGCAAAAAACAAAATATGCAAATAACTAAGAATAATATGCATGTGAAGTTAAGTAAATAATGTTATATGGAAATGTAAAAAGTTAAGGGTTGAAAAGAATGAGACACGACTTTTATCCTAGTTCATTTGTTAGTCCACTTGCAAACTACATTCATCCCTTCCCTTCTGATCTTGGGAGATTTTTCTTCACTATTGGAAAACAATTGTTTCATACAAACACAATTCAACTCACCTACTAGGATACTACACCATTCGCGATTCTAGCGTCAGCCGATTTCTCGCTCTACCCAAGACTTCTTGCCTTGTGAAGACAATCACTATTACCTAACCGCAGCTAGGTTTTTACCAAACCAATTCTCTATCAATGGTGATACTAAACACACCAAGCGAATATGTTTATGCCTTGTGTAAATCTTTCAAGTTATTGATGCACCTATATGTGCAGAATATTCACTCTTCTAGAATCTAAGAACTCCTATACAAATCTCACAAAACCAGATTATACAAAATGTAAGATCCAAGGTTTCTTTACAAAAGATACGACAATGAAGCTCTTTGGAAATATTTCTGAAGATTCTCCCTTTTCTCTTATTCAAAAGAATACTTTGAAAATCCATATAAAGATATGAAAGTGTAAGAGCAATGATATTCAAAACTTTGTAAAATCTCTCTATTTTTCGTGTGTGATCTAAGCTCTATGATATGTCTCTTATGAAGCAATATGAAAAACTTGGGTATATATAATTTTGTTTTCTGCTGCAAATAATGGATTATCACTAAATTTAATCGATTAATGATTTTTAAAAATACAAGAAACCAAAAATTGTACAAACCCTTAATCAATGCTTAATCGATTAAAATAACTCTTAATCGATTAAAGGTTTTTCGAAAAGATATTTTAATGTCATATGAACCTCCTACATGATTTGTAAAAGTATGATGTATGAATATGAATGATATATGATTTAAAACTCTTTTTGAATGCATCAAAAATCATATGATCATGTGTGTATGCATGTGCATGTAAATCATGAATGTATGCATGTCAGCCTCATTTTAGTTATGATTGATTTTAGCTTGTGAGACTTCCATTAGGGTTCATCCTGAAAGTGCGCATGTCAAGAGGAGCACTTTGGAAAGCTCTCTCATTATATGTCATGGTTTTGATGAGGACAACTTGTGCTAATAAGAGCTTGAAGATCATCAACAAATCAACTTGCTTAAGTCTTTTGATTGGTACTAGACTTAGACTAGAGACTAGTTTAGGTTGAGTCTAAGGCTTAGGTAACCTTAACACATGTCTCATATGCATAAAACTTTAAATCATTTCATCTTTGAGATATGTCATTCATAATATGTTCATGCATCACATAAATACATGTATCTGTGCATCCTAGGCATAAACTTAGTGTTAAACATGTATGAATCAAGTGCATAACATATTTGAGTTTTTATAATTGAAAATACATATGAAAATATGTTGTTAAACGATTAAGGCATGAGTTAATCGATTAACCTAACTTTTTAAAAAGCTGTTGAAACTGAAAAACTTGGAAAACAGAATCAGTTACGTTTTTAAACAACGTTAATCGATTAACCAAGGACTTAATCGATTAACTGGGCTGCAGAACTGATTCTTTATAAACTGCATTTTCAGAACTGATCTCATAACTTGTATGTTGCATTTTTTAGAGAGTTAGAGCATATTTCGTGATAATTGTTGCATCTAGTTGATATTGCATTTGAGAGTTTAGAAAGGAGAGAATTCAATGCTTTAGGATTGAGTGGTATTTCATGATATATTTCTCATCATTTCATCTCACATGTTCATGCATTCATTGATGCTTTTGTGAAGTTTTTGCATTCTGTAAATTCTATTTTTCAACTAATACATTTTCATATTGCATGAGATTGTGTTAGGTGTTTAGAGTAAACTCTTATTTGTTAAATATGAGCTTTGTAATTGCTTAAGTTTACTCTATAGTTTTGTTGTGAAAAATCGTTGTAACATTGGGAATCTCGAGGTGTCGTACCACCTAAGAGATTGAGTTGTATCTTCATTTTGCTTAGAGTTCTTGATAAGAAAGAACAAGGTTCTTGGCTCGGGCTACGCCGAAAGAAAGGTTTTCTTTGTCGGTAGGAAGGGAGTCAAACCATAGAATAAGGTTCTTTATTTTCTTGTGAATGTCTAAGTGTTGTAATTGGAAGAAGTGCTTGTAAAACATTGTTTCAATTATAGTGAAGAAAATCTCCCAAATCAGCCGGGAGGCCTGGATGTAGTTTGCGGTGGACAAGCAAACGAACCAGGATAAAAATCGTGTTGCAGGATTTTTTCTCTCTCTCTCTCTCTCTTTATTGCATTTAATCGGTTAATTTGTATAGTAGAATTAATTGATATATTCTGTATATTTGCTATACTGTTAATACTCTGATAAAATTGTAAGCTCTGTGTATTCATTTCAATATCGGTTAATTGTCGTATAAGAAACCGAATCTGTTTGAGCTTGTTGTTCTATTTTAATCGATTAAGTCAATTGCGTTAATCGATTATCTCTATTCCGTTAATCACCTAGACTCTTTCTAAGCAAACATCTTAAGACCTAAAGAATATATAAAAACACTTAATCTCTATATCTTCTTGGATATTTTATCTTGTGTGAATCTTGAGTCTTGACTTTGTTGTTGACTTTGTTGTATGTTGATTTCTTCATCCCTTCAAGCTTGTCTTTGATATATAATATTTATTGTCGATCTTTGTCATTATCAAACTCTGTCTTCAATCATTATTTTCTTCAATTTGTCTTCATCAAAATATATGTAATGCATGCTTGCATATACAATATGCTTACTCATGCATGCTTGCCTTTTACAAACTTTGCATATCAAATGATATCATATTGTCCAACATTTGGAAAGATATTATTAGCATATGTCTCAAAGCCTAACTTATCACCTAAGTTCTTATCTTCACCTTGGTCCTAATCCAATATATTGACTTCTGATGTTTTGGATCCATCATAGTTATGGTCCCCATCCCGATTCAACCATGTTTCGTTTTCCTTCAACACATCTCAGTTGATATTCTCTTGCGTTGTCTTTGACATGCCATGTCCAACCAACACATTTTTCACCCTCATGTGTCATAATTGGATGTATGGGCTAAGAGTCATCTATCAATTGGTTCTGATACCAATTTTTGGTGCAACCGAAGTGGTAGTTGTGCAACGTTGGCCACAAACAATCAAATAAAGTGTATAGGAAAAAATAGAAGAAGATAAGATAATATATTTGTTAACGGGGTTCGACAAATTGTGCATATGTCTCTTTGAGGATTGTGTAGCTACCAAGATATTATTAGAGATTAAGGATTACAACATTTAATGCACCCATGGGCCCAAGTACCCATGGGGTGTTTCTAACTAATTCTTATAAGTGGTGTAGTGCAAAGTAATAGCAAGGACTTGATTCCAATATACAACTTTGGTTTTGTTGGACCATACCATGATCGAAGATCATCCAACCATTGGAGAGATCCATTGTTACGGTGGTATGAGAAGAGTGAAGAGTCACAAGTAAGACACTATGTCTTGATCCAAAACCTTAAGGCAATGGTTATGTTGGCCTTTTCAATGAATAAACTATTTCACCCCCAAATTCGATGTCACTTGAATTAACCTGACAGTCACCGCCTCAAGTGAGGGTACCATGCCATTTACTCTTAAAAGATTCTGTTTTTAACTTTGATAATTCTTGTTGAGATGCATTCAATCATTTAAAATTATGCTTGGTAACTGCTCCTGTCATTACTGCACCAAAATAGAAATCACCTTTTGAACTAATGTGTTATGCAAGTGATTATGAAGTTGGTACAGTTCTGGGACAAAGAAAGGAACGAGTTTTTCATGCAATACATTATGCTAACAAAGTTCTAAATGAAACACAAACCAATTATGCTACAACCGAAAAAGAACTGCTAGCAATAGTGTTTGCATTGGAAAAATTTAAAAGCTATTTGATTGGGGCAAAACTAATTATTTATACTGATCATGCTGCAATCAAATATCTTCTAAGAAAACACGACTCCAAGCCACGATTGATTAGATGGGTTTTGCTTTTGCAGGAATTTGACTTAGAAATTTGCGACAAGAGTGGCAAAGAAAACCAAGTGGCATATCACTTGTCAAGATTGGTAAATAAAGAAGTCGCGTTAAGAGAACAAGAAACAGCAGAAACATTTCCTTATGAAAAGCTATTTCAACTTCAAACAAGACCATGGTTTGCCGATATGGCCAACTATAAAGCCTCACGTATAATTCTTGAACATTTTAATTATCAGCAAAGGAAAAATTTTCTCAAAAGAGAGAATCAATACGTCTGGGATGAACCATACATGTTCAAAGAAGGCACGAATAATATCATTAGACGATGTCTTGATGCGAATGAGGCCTAGAAAATATGATGGCACTGCCATAATTCGGCCTATGGGGGACATTACAATGGGAATAGAACCACAACCAAGTACTCCAATCTAGATTCTTTTGGCCAACCATTTATAAAGATGCCCAAATCTATGTCCAAAAGTGTGATGCATGCCAAAGGTTTGGGGAACTTGGGAAACAAAGTGAAATGCCTTTACAAAATATCATAGCAATATCAATTTTTTATTGTTGGGGCATTGACTTTATGGGACCCGTCCCATCATCATTTTCAAATGAATATATCATGGTGGTTGTTGACTATGTTTCCAAATGGGTGAAAGCATTGGCAACACCCAAAGCTGATGCGAAAACTGTGGTAAAAGTTTTGAAAAATAATATTTTTACTCATTTCGTCACACCAAGAGTATTAATAAGTGATGGGGGACCTCATTTCATAAATTCCCAATTAAAAAGAACCTTAGAATTATATAATTTTAAACACAAGGTAGCATCACCTTATCACCCACAAACAAACGCCCAAGTGGAGGTATCAAACAGAGAGTTAAAAAGAATTTTGGAAAAAACTGTCTCTACTTCAACAAAAGACTGGTCACAAAAACTGGATGATACTTTCTGGGCCTATAGAACTGCATTTAAATCACCAATAGGCAAAACTCCATATCAACTTGTTTATGGCAAAGCTTGTCATCTACCAGATGAGTTGGAGCATAAGGCCTATTGGGCTCTCAAATTTCTAAACTTTGATTTTAAGGATGCATATATTAAAAGACAGGATCAATTACATCAACTGGAAGAAATGAGGTTCCGAGCATACGAATCTTCAAGACTATATAAGGAAAAACCAAAGAAGTATCGTGATTCCAAAATCAGATAGATTTTTTTTATCAAGGGCAAAAAGTACTTCTATTCAACTCAAGCCTCAAAATTCTTCCAGGAAAATTCCGAACCAGATGGACAGGACCATTTGTCATCAAAGAAGTAAAAGAATATGGAGCAATTGAGTTGAAAGATCCCAAAACGAAAGCAACTTGGGTAGTAAATGGACAGAGATTAAAACCCTATTCGGGTGATGAGTCAGGCTCCATCATCAATAAGCAATCAGAATAATCTCGTTCAAAGTCAGACGTCAAGCTAATGACGTTAAAAGAGCGCTGACTGGGAGGCAACCTAGTATTTGGTAAATATTTACTTCCTTTATCATTTTCTTCTGTTAGCATTTTTATTTTGAAAACAAAGCAATTTTTAAATCACATCAAGTAAGTCCCAAAAAATTTTAAGGCTTGAGGACAAGCCTTCATTTAAAAAGGGGGGACAAGAATTTCACGTTGTAATTTAAAAAAAAAAAAACTTGTTTAGATTGTGTACATATGTAAAAATTAAATTTGTTTGTTAAAAAACTCAAACATTTTCAAAACCAAAATCAAAATGGCTAAATAAAATTCTTGAAACATGATCACATGATTAGAAAATGCTAAGCATACTTTGAATTTAAGCTTTGAGTGAGCAAAATGAGATATATGCTAAACTTTTGTGAAAACATCATATAATGTCATAACTTGAAATTTATGCAAATGAAAATTCAATTTTGTGTAACAAGATCTTTGCAAACATCTTTTAAATCAAAAAAGTGTAAAACCAAACCAAGTGAGGGAGTGAGCCAGACACATGAGAGAATCAAAGTGAGAATCAACATTTGATTTGTCTAATTAAACTTGTTTGAGTCTTTAAATGTCTTAATTGCATAAAAATGATAAGAAATTATCAAGCCATGTTCCTTCATTAGTTGAACCAATGGCCAAAAAGTCCAACCCCAATTAGGATCATCCTTTGATAAGCCCCTTTGAGCCAAACAAGTGAAATAATTTTTCAAACTATCCCATGAAACCGAATTTGAAAAAAACAATGTTCTAAAGAGAGCATTAAATTTTAAAGAATAGTTTGAAAGAATTAAGTTGGTGGGAAAAATTGGTGGACTTTTCTTCTTAAAAAGAATGAAAGAAAAACTCAATCTCTTTACAAATGAAAAATAAAACAAAAAGAGGTTGAGAAAAATAGAGGCCAAAGTTCAAAAGTTAAAGAGGTTGGGAAAAGAAATAATGGAGAAAAGAAGATTGAAGTGCTTCATTGTGAAAATTTCAAAAATGCTCTATTTTTAACTTAGCATTGAATATCTAGAAAAACAATTATCCAAACCAAGCCTCATTACAACCAAAATAAAGACCTTAGTGATCTTTGATTATTTATGCAATTTAAGAAGAGAATAGGTGAGACAAAGAACAAGTTCAAATTACTACAAACAAATTATTGAAAAATTGAGTGCAACACTTGCCCTCTAAAAAGTTACAATTTTGAACTTGTGTGCAAAAAATAAAACACTTTTTTGGTTAGAAAAATATATGCTTAGGTAAATTGTTACACATTTTTTATAAACAAAAGCACTTATTCCTAGTTCTAAGCATTGTGTGACAAAATTCACAAATCATGAAAACTCTCATTGAAATCAATTTTTGACATGCTTATGAACATTTGAAATCATGTTGATCATCTTTAAACGTAGCCAAATGTGAATTTGGATAAGCTTTACCTTTTTTTTAGGACAAACAAAGATTTAAGTTGGGGGGAGTTTGATAAGTGCCAAACATACCTAAATTTCATACACTTTTATGGCACTTATCTTAAGCATAATTGAGAAAAACCAACTTAAAAACAATATTTTTTGGATAAAATATCATAATCTTGTATATTTGTGTTTGTATTTCTCTTTAATGTGTTTTGTAGGATTTAGAAGGAAAAAGAAAAGAGAATAAAGACTCATGGTCCAAGAAGAAAAAGAAGTCATACTCAAGGTGCTCAAGGAGGCAGCTTAGCGTAGACCAAGCTACGCTGAGCTGACCTTGACACCAGCCTGGCACGGTCAGACCCAACCTGGCTCATACCAAGTTGCTCAAGCAGGCAGCTTAGTGGACCTACTTGACCGCTCATCCTAGCACCAGACAAAGCCTGACACAGTCAGAACACAAGCTTGGCACGGTCAAACACAAGCCTGGCACACGCCCAAGCTGCTCAAGCAGGCAACTCAGCGAGGCCACATGTGTGCTCATTGTTGAACTAGACACCTGACCAGGTCAGCAAGCAGAAAGCCACGTCTCAGTCAGCATGGCCAAAGCTGCTCAAGCAGGCAGCTTAGCGGTGCCACATGTGGCCTCAGTAGTATGCACCCAGAATTAACTTAGCCATCAAGAAACCATGAAGTCATGCATGACCTCATTTCAAGTAGTCCACCATAGGCTTTTCAGGAGTAGCTCACCATACCTGGTCCCATAGCTCACATCTAGCCTTGGTGAGTCAAGCTTAAGGAGGTGACCAAGCTACTTGACCAAGTGACCAATCCTATGTGGAAGGGTTTGGTCAGCTGCTGAGCAGTGCAAAGAAGCAGCTCAGTGGTGGCAAGGAAAACTCTATAAATAGGAAGGCATTTCCTTCATTCAAAAAGACTTCTTCCCTTAGAAGCTTTTGTAAGTAAGTTTTATAGTTTTTAGTTTATAATTCAAGAGTAGAAAGGAGAAGGCAAATGAGATGCAAAAATCCATTTTGTAATCTCATTTAGAACCTAAAGCATCCAATCCTTGGATGGATGGCTCATGCTCCTAACAATTTCATTTGAAAGTTGATTATGTATTTCTTCTTCTTCTTTTATTCTAAATTTGAATTTTAATCATTCAAGTTGGTGCTTTGGTTAATTTTATTTGTTTGAGAAGTTCTTAATGCTCTTTTTAGATTGATCACCTAAAAACCGATTTCAAGTCATGAAAAATTACTTGTCTCAAACACTTAACAAATGAACTAAGAAGTAGTTGTAGCACTTAGTTTATTTGCCAAGTTAAGCATACTTTTCTTAAGATCTTATATTCATTACTACTTCAATATTAGAGTAGCCAATATTAGGGTGTGACAAACTAGTCTCTTTGTGGATGTAGTATTGATTATTAGTGAATATAAGTGATCATCATTCTACCATTTTAGGACATACACTAAAAGGAGGGTTTCAGACCTTGGTGTTTGGAGTTAATCAAAGTAAAACATAAGAACTTGTCTAAGTAGTTCAAATACATAAGAAGTTGAGAAATACTTTCATCATTCAAAATGATCTTGTCTCCTCAAGAATTTGTTAATACTTAGTTTATGTTTCTTGTTAAGTGTTTATGTGCATATCAAATCAAATCAAAAAGAACCAAAATATGTTCACTCATTATTTGTGCATTGACATATTCATATGATTCATTCTATTAGGCAATTTATTGTGGTTCGACATAACCCTATACTATACTACAATTGAATCTTGAAAGAGGTGTAAATTGTAAAATAGTA
>NW_017719102.1:1179827-1189523 GCF_001865875.1 Lupinus angustifolius
TCTTTAATACCAACCTTCCTTAAGGATGAAGTTTGGTTTGTTAATAAAAGGAACCCGGAATGGAGTAAATAAATAAAGGTCATTTAACTTTATTATTCTTTTGTTCTTTATTTATTTATTTGTTTCTAACAACTTACTAATCATCACGTTCGTACATTAGAATACCATTAAAACGGTGTTGGAATTTATTCCACAAAACCGAGATGGTATTCAAAGGTACTTAATAATTATGTAATAGGGGATTGATTCAATAACATTGTACCGACATTAGAATTTATTCTAACAAAGTCGGGATGGGGCAAAGATGGAATAACTTATTCACGTGATTATTAGAAGTAAGTTGTAACTGGAATATTCTTGAAACCATTATACCGGTGTTGGAATTTATTTCAACAAAGTCGAGATGGCGAACAAAGAATAAAACCAAGTTCACTTACATAACCAAATAAAGAAAACACACCGAAGAGAAAACTCCTTTCAACAAACAGCCTCATGTGTGCATCAAAATGGCCTATGTGGACACCTCCTTGCTTGAATATATATATATATATATATATATATTTTAAGTATTTTTCTTCTTCTTCATTTTTTCTAGAAACTTTACACAAAGATTTGGAAACGAGGTGGTCAAAAATATAAGATCAAAATATGACAATTTATCTACAAAGTGTCGAATTAAGTTGGTTTTGCATGATTTGCATAGGATAAGTGCCATGAAAAGTGTATGAAAATTAGGTATTTTGGCACTTATCACCTTACTATGCATCTAATATCCCAGAAATATACACTCATCCGCTTTTAAATCAAACTTTCCTAAAGAACGTTTTTCATTATGTAATATAAAACATTTGCATCCAAAAGCGTCAAGATGTAATATAATAGGTTTTTGAACTTTCAAAAGTTCATTAGGAGTTTTCAAAATTTTAGGCCTTAGGAGTACTCGATTTATAACATATTTGGTCGTATGCATTGCATCGGCCTAAAAATATTTAGGCACTTTGCTTTCATTAAGCATGATCCTTGCCAAGTACTCTAATACGTGATTTTTCCTCTCAAGAACTCCATTTTGTTGAGGAGTTCGAGGAGCCAAGTATTGGTGCAAGATACCTTGCTTATTGCAAAACTTGTCAAACAAGTGGTTTTTAAATTCACCATCATGGTCACTACGTATTTATACTATCTTATGGTTAAGTTGGTTTTGGATTTGCTTGGCTATGTTTTTGATGGATTTGAAAGCGTCACTTTTTACATAAAGGAAGAAGGTCCGTGTAAATCTAGAGAAATAATCCACGATTACCAAAGCGTAGTAACTACCTCCAAAACTCGTAATTTGTGAGGGTCCAAACTAGTCCATATGGAGAAGCTCTAATAGCCTTATTGTGGATATCACATTTTTCGAAGAAAATGAGTTCTTGACTTGCTTACACCTTTTGCAAGTGTCGCAAGTTTCTTTAGTTTTGAAATTAAGTAGACCATTAACTAAATCGTGAGATGATAATTTATCTAGATGTTTAATATGGACATGCGCAACGCGCCTATGCCAAAGCCAGATGTCATTTTCTTTAGATATAAAACATTTTGAAAACAATTTAGTGACATCTTCTAAATTAACTATATAGACATTATTTATACGACGACCAACAAACAACATTATTTGATATACTGTCACGAATAATAGAACAATCATAATCGAAGGATACTTGGTTATCTTTATCGCATAATTGGCTGATACTCAACAGGTTGTGCTCTAGATCCTACCAGGAGATTCAAAGTTTCCTCGCCTAAGGCGGAGTCAGAATTGCCATCCTCTTTATCTTCTTGATCTAGTAAAGTGGTAGCCTTGAGAGATATGCATTTCTTCTTCCTATCTGAATCCTCGTGCATCATCGAGCGCCCTAGCTCCATCTCGTACTCTTGGAGTTTGGAAGATAATATTGATAGAGTCATGGAATCCACATCTTTCGACTCCATGATTGTGGTTACTTTTGGTTGCCATTTCCAATCAAGAAAATGCAAAACTTTATTCGTTAGTTCACCTTTAGCAAATGATTTATCAAGGGCAACTAAATGGTTAAATATATGAGTCAATCATTTTTGCATTTTACTAATAGATTCGTTTGGTAACATACAAAAAACTCATACTCGTGTGTTAGCACATTTAGTCTGGCGCGCTTAACCTCCCTAGTGCCTTCATGGGTCACTTCTAAAGTGTCCCACATTTCTTTCGCATTTTGGTGATGCGAAACCCTAAAGAACTTGTCATACGATAGCACCGATGTGGTAATATTTTTAGATTGAAGGTTGTGTTGAACCTTTCTACTTTCATCATCGATCCATAGACTTTTCGAATTTTCTTTAGATTCATCGTCCTCCAAGTGTAGTGGAAGAAAAGGACCATTGACCATGGATTCCCAAATATTTGTGTCAATCGCCTCGATGAAGATCTTCATGGGCACTTTCTAGAAGGAGTACCTCTCGCCACCGAATATCGGATGACAGTTGATGGATGCGCCATCTCTGCAAAAAGGGTTAGTGGAACCCATAATGTTATACCCTTGGATCAAACGAATACGAAGTCAAGCTAGCACTTTCATACTAGCTCTAATACCACTTGTTGGGTACCAGTAGATCAGAACACACATAGAGGGGGGAATAGGGGTAGTGGATCACTTATTTTGTTTTTCCAGTATTTTACACAGATTTGAAAACTGATGCACTTAATCTATTATGCTTGGTTTTAATCGATTATGTTTGTGGATAATCGATTATCCTAAATCTTTCACTTCTTGATTTTAAGATTTCTTGCACAGCAAGTTACCATTTACCAATCTGTACACAATCAATTGATTAAAGAAGTTACAGAATGATAACAATATATATTATAACATGCAATTCAGAATTAATCAATTAACAAAAAGTAGAGATCGAAAGTAAAGGAGATAAGGGATTGAAAATTGTGCACAAGGAATTTATATCCTGGTTTGTTTGTGGTCCACTACATACTACATACAAGCCTCCCCTTCTGATCTTGGGAGTTTTTTTTCACTATTGAAATTGGTGTTTATATACACGCACACTTCCAATTACATCTAAATTAAGTTGCTTCTATCTTGGCACCTATGAGCTTAACAACCTTGGTTTGACCTCAATAAATCACCTACTTGGATCTTCTATCCTTTTGCTATTCGGCCCCAGCCTTGGCATCGCTCCAACCAAGACCTCCTAGTCTTTGAGAAGATTATCAAGATCTCTCTTGAGGTGATACTACTCACCAAGAGATCAACTTGTTAGGTATCAGTGGCAGAATACACCTAAAAGGGGGGTTGAATAGGTGTCGCGATTCCCACTTACCGCTATTTGCACCAAAGCCCTATTCTGGAAAATCACTCCGTTAATCGATTAAAGCTATGACTTAATTGATTAAGTCACACAAAATTAGTAGTTGCTAAATGGCTCAATTACACAACCAATTACAGATTATGCAGAAACGATATAACAGATATATTTGAACACAAATGATCTCTATTTGGCAGTAACACTATATTCAAAATATCACCTACAATAGGCAATTGAAAGCTACTTAAAATAGTAAAGAGATAAGGGAAAGAAACAATTTGCAACAAGGTTTTTATACTGGTTCTTTTTGCGGTCCACTGCAAAACTGTGGATGATCATTCCTGGTCTTCCATGCGATTGGCAAGTCGTGATGATCATCTTGTATATTTTTCTCTACTTCTGCTTCTTTGTCCTGGTACATCTCCTTAGAGTATGATTCTTCCAAAGCACCTACAACATCATCATAAAATACCTTCCTTTTCTCTTTTGGAGAATATTCGTCAAAATGGACTTGCACAGACTCTTCTACTTGCATTGAATATTTATTAAAAACTCCATAAGCTTTACTATGCAATGAATACCCAAAAAATATACCCTCATGATCTTTTGAATCAAATTTACTTAAAGCTCTTTTCCATTATTTAATATAAAGCATTTACACCCAAAACCATGAAAAGTAGAAATATTAGGTCTACGACCTTTTAAAAGTTCATATGAAGTTTTTGAAAAAGTAGGCCTCAAGAGTATAAGATTAATCACATAGCAAGTTGTAACCACTACATCAGCCCAAAAACATTTAGGAACCTTGCTTTCATTTAACATGGTTCTAGCAAGCTCCTCTAAGACTTGATTCTTCCTCTCAACAACTCCATTTTGTTGACGGGTACGAGGGGCCAAAAATTGATGCATAATACCATATGTATTACAAAATTTATCAAATAAATGGTTTTCAAATTCGACCATGATCGTATCGAATATATACTATCTTATGATTAAACTGGTTTTGGATTTGCTTGGCAAGGTTTTTGAAAGACTTAAAAGCATAGCACTTGGACGAGAGAAATAATGTCCATGTAAATCTCGAGAAATCATCAACGATCACTAAAGCATAAAAGCTACCACCAAAACTCATAACCTATGATGGTCCAAACAAGTCCATGTGGAGAAGCTCCAACGGTCTTTTTGTGGATATCACATTCTTTTTAGCATAAGAGTTTTTAACTTGTTTATATCTTTGACAAGTGTCACAAGTTTCTTGAGTTTTAAAATCAAGTTTTTGCAACCCATCAACCAAATTATTTTTGGACAATTTATCTAGATGCTTTAAGTGAATATGAGTACATGCCTTTGCCAAAGCCAGATGTCATCCTCTTTGGATATAAAACATTTTGAAAATAGAGTAGTGACATCATCTACATTAACCATATAGATATTATTTATACAATATCAGACAAACTTAACTTTATTAGATATATTGTCACGAATAATACAACACTCAGAATCAAAAGATACATGGTTACGCTTATTGCGTAATTGGCTGATACTAAAGAGGTTATGTTTAAGACCTTCAACATATAAAACATTTTTTATCACAGACTGATTTGAGTTGCCAATTGTTTCGGTGCCAAGTATCTTCCCTTTGTTGTTGTCTCCATAAGTGACAAACCCTTTTTTTTTGCAAGGATAGATCTAGGAATTTTGATCTATCAACCGTCATATGTCTCAAGCATCCACTATCAAGATACCAATGATGTCCATGTGCTCAAAGACATACCTACAAAACATAGATCACTTGCCTTTTTCAGATACCCAAGTTATGTTGGCTCCTTTTCTGTTAGTAACTAGGGAGTTATCTCCCTTTTTCATCCATACATACACGCCACTAAGTATACCACATTTTCTAATATAACAAGACTAGGAAGTGTAGCCATGAGTGCCACAATAAAAGCATGTAGGAACCTTTTTATTAAAAAATTTCTTATTGGGCCGATTAATAGGTCTCCAATATGGTCTTCTCCTACGCATAGAGGGGAATATATCCTAGCTCGGTATAGTCACCAACATTCCTGGTTTTACTAAGCATAGTGTCTAACAAGTTTTGCGAGTTTTTCATTTAATCTTAAATTTTAATTTTTGAAATCATCGCAAGAATCACAGACGGTGGGTTGACATAAATTATTATCAGAGCCATTTCATGCATTACAAGAATAGATCCAATCTAATGTTTCATTTTCCAATTTTAGTTCATCTAATTCTTTTTGTAATGAAACTATTTTATGTTCATTTAGCAGGATTGCTCTTTTCCTATTAGAACTAATCCTAGCTAATTTCTTTAACTCATCATGCAATTAGACATACGCATTATACAAGTCGTCATAAGGAGGAGAATCATCAGATGAAGTTGATGAGGTGTCAGAATATACTTGCTATTTACTTCTTTTGAATTTGAGCAACAAACATCATTTGTTCTCGTCATTAAGCATAGCTTTGTTGTCTGCTCTTCATCTGAGGTGTTGGATGTCGTGTCCTCCTCTAGTACATCCCATACTATATAAACTTTCTTCGATTTTAAGTCCCAAGGACTGCTCTTATCTGAATCAACCTTCTTGAGGTAAGTAGGACATTAGAACCTCATATGTCGTGGCTTACCACATTCATGGAAAGTGAAGCTCTCTTTACTCTTGCCTTTTCTAGTCGACTCCTGCACTTCTTTCTTCTGGAAACGTTTGAAGCCTCCTTTCTTTAGAAATTTCCCGAATTTGCGTACGAGAAGGCTCAAAGTTTCTTCGTCTACATCTGAATCAAATTCATCTTCTTCTCTCTCTTATGTGGATTGAGACATTATTGTTTTGAGAGATATACGTTTCTTTTTGCGATCTGATTCTTCATGCATTGTCAGGCGTCCAAGCTTCATTTTGTGCTCTTGAAGTTTTCCAAACAATGTCGCATAAGGCATGGAGTCAAGATCCTTTGATTCCATAATAGCTGTTACTTTTGGTTGCCATCTCCTGTCACGACAGCGTAAAACTTTGTTAGTAAGCTCTCCTTTGTTAAACAATTTAGCCAAAGCAACTAAATGGTTAACTATATGAGTAAAACGTTTTTTCATATAACCAATTGATTCATTTAGTAACATACGAAATAACTCATATTCATGTGTCAGGGCCCATTGAATGTTGTGGAACGAAGGGCCCATTGACTACGGGTTCCCAAATATCCTAGTCGATGGCCTCTATAAAGATTTTCATGCGAAGTTTCCAGTAGGCATATCCTTTGCCACTGAAAACGGAAGGGTGGTTACTGGATGCGCAATCACCGCCAAATGGGTTGGTGGAACCTATTTAATTTCCCGAACGGATAACGCGGATATGGTTGAGCTAGCACAACGTACTAGCTCTGATACCACTTGTTAGGTATCAGTGACATAATACACCTAGAAGGGGAGGGGTTGAATAGGTGTCGTGGTTCCCACTTACCGCTATTTGCACCAAAGCCCTATTTTGGAAAATCACCCAGTTAATCGATAGCTATGACTTAATCGATTAAGTCGCGCAGAATTAGCAATTGCTGCATTGCTCAATTACACAGCCAATTACAGCGTATGCAGAAATGATATAGCAGAAAATTTTTGAACACAAATGATCTTTATTTTGCAGTAATACTATATTTAAAATATCAGCTACAAAAGGCAATTAAAAGCTACTTAAAACAGTACAGAGATAAGGGAAAGAAATAGCCTGCAAAAAGGTTTTTATACTGGTTAGTTTTGTGGTCCACTGCAAAACTACATCCAGGCCTCCCCTCTGATATGGGAGATTTTCTTCACTAAAATTGAAGCCAATGTATCTTACATACACACTTCCAATAACAAGACCTTGAACGCTACCTTCTTGAATTCCCAAAACATCTACCTTGGTTTGACCTTACCCAATCGCCTAGGAAAACCTTTCCTATAATCCAGCCCCAGCCAAGAGTAGGTTCTAAAATCAAGACCTCCAAGTCTTGGTGAAGACTCTCTGATCTTGATGGTGGTACGACACCCAGAGACGACTTTCCTTGTTACACAAACAACACAAAAAAAGCAGAGTAATGTGAAGCACAAAATAGCTCTAATATTACAAGAAAGAACAATCTATAAACCCTATACAAATCTCACAATTACTATAAATATGTATAAGATCAGAATCATAAAGAATATGTAATTTCTACCCTTAAAAAATCTCTAAACTATAATGAAATAATCATGCAAGAACAAGATAGGAGGATCAACACATTTGATAATATGCAATGGATGACATGTTAATCCCCAAGCATAATACTATCTCACTCTAATCATACATGCTCTCTCTGCCTATATGACATACAAAGAATAAGAAAATATGCAACTTAGCAATTCTAATATGAATGAATGAATGTATTAATTCGTATATGAAATCTGTTGAAAATACAGTTTATATAGAAAAGCTCTTTTGCATCCAGTTAATCGATTATGTTTCCTGTTAATCGATTAACGGGCTGTTAGAGAGTAACGAAATTCTGTTTTTTAGTTATCTGTTGAAACTGTTAAAAACTTTTTTCACGTTAATTGATTAAAGCTTCACTTAATCGATTAACTGGCATATTTTCAGTTAAGATGTTAATTGGTAAACTACCTATATGTTATATGTTTATCAACTATACATGTTTTACCTTTATGTTATGCCTAAAATGCACAAATAACATGTATGATTATTAATGCATGAACATATAATAAACTAGATGGCATGTCTCATGTAAATGATATGATAGTTTTTAGACTTTGTGAGATTTGCATCTAGGTTTTCCTAACCTAGACTCAATAACTAAGACACATCTAAGACTCTAGTCTAGACAAGAAGCTCTTGAATCTTCGGCATGTTGATTTGTGGAGTTGTCTTTAAGCTTTCACTAAGTCCTTTATCTTCATCAAAACATAGGCTAGCTTAAGTGCTCTCTTGACACATTGCACTTTCACAACTTCCTTGTTCTTCACTATGTTTGATGAGTTGTCATGAGTATATAATACTCGGATACAAGGATTAAACTCAATCTTCAAGCGCAAAGAGTCAAGACTTGCACATTTGATGCAAACCTGAATTTTAATTAAGACAATGGACGTAAAAGTTAGCTTGAAGATCGTACAAGAAACAACGAGCCAAAGACATAGGGCGTTGTAAGTTTTACTTTTCTTAGAAGTCTTATGATGATTTCCTTAGATCGAGTCTTGGTTAGGTCAGCCTAGATGGCGTCTCACAAGAGCTTTAATATAAACAAGATTAAAATTGAGACATCACATCTAGATATCATATGATTAGTAGGCTCGTGCATCTACGTACATATTCTTATGTATTAAAGGTATCATAATTGAAAAACTATGTATTGCATGTTCATATATCGTATAGGTAGGTTACCATGCATCAAGAAACTATTTTTCATACAACATAATCGATTATGTATTATATAGAATCGATTATTAGAATTATAGTAGGTACCCAATCTGATGATGTTGGGGTATTAATCGATCAAGTCAGTGTATAATCGATTAAGACATAACAGAAAACCAATTTTTAACAGCATGTTAATTGATTAAGTGGATGGATAATCGATTAATAGCAGTATTAGTGTGTTTAGCATAAATGCTAGAATTATGGCCCATGTGGCATAACATCATATCATGTATAGTTTTGTATAATCTTGCATAACTAGAAGATCTTTGAGTATACACATTCATGTATATTGCATTAGAAAAGTTTATAGAATAAGGGCATGTCGAATAGGGCATAGACATTCATGTATATTGCATTAAAAATTGTTGCATGCATTGTTAGGTATCAGTGGCTAAAATACACCTAGAAGGGGGGGTTGAATAGGTGTAGCGGTCAGAGTATCCGCTTTTTGAAAACAAGAAATAATGCTGAAATAACCCAAGATTAATCGATTAACAGAACACAAATAATCGATTAACGCAATCACTTTAATCAATTAAAACATCTCAGATTTTACAGACAGATTCGGTTTCTTGCACGACAATCAACCGAGATTGAAACGAATCTACAAAACTTACAGAAATATAAGAGTTACACCAGTATAGTATAGAAACACAATGTAGCAATTAACACAACTATTCAAAGTAACCGATTAAAGCAATAAAGAGAGAAAGAGAGAAAAAATTCTGCAACACGATTTTTATCCTCGTTCTTTGCGTGTCCACTTGCAAACTACATCCAGGCCTCCCGGATGATCTAGGAGATTTTTCTTCACTATAATCGAAATAACGTTTTACGAACAATTCTTTCAATTACAACACTTAGACACTTTCTTGAAAACTAAAGAACCTTATCC